>NW_028274822.1:78043566-78196629 GCF_037043125.1 Eumetopias jubatus | reverse complement strand
TCCCACATCGGGCTCCCTGCTCAGCAGGGAGTCTGCTTCTCCCTCTGACCCTCTTCCCTCTCATGCTCTCTCTCATTCTCTAATAAATAAATAAAATCTTAAAAAAAAATAAAAATAAAAATAAAAAAATAAAAAGAAGAATTAATAAAACTGAAAAGGTACAGCGTTCCTTGCTGGGTCCCTGTTGGGAAATCCTGGGTCCTTCCAGCAACGTCCTTTATCAGTCCCTCGAGATCCACCTCTTCTGAGAAATCTTCGCAAATTCTAGGCCAGCCACCCTTTTCCTTCATAGTCTATCCTCTTTTTACTGCTGCCAGTTAATCCCAACCATTGTATACGTGACTAAGACAAGAATCCCACCAGCCCCATGGCCAGAGGGTTTCAGAAACCAAAGTCCTCAAGAACAGTGGCCACGGGCAACGACGTGGATGGAGCTGCAGGGTGTTATGCTGAGTGAAATAAGTCAATCAGAGAAAGACATGTATCATATGACCTCACTGATATGAGGGATTCTTAATCTCAGGAAACAAACTGAGGGTTGCTGGAGTGGTGGGGGGTGGGAGGGATGGGGTGGCTGGGTGATAGACATTGGAAGGGTATGTGCTATGGTGAGCGCTGTGAATTGTGCAAGACTGTTGAATCACAGATCTGTACTTCTGAAACAAATAATGCAACATATGTTAAGAAAAACAAGAAGAAGAAGAAGAAGATAGCAGGAGGGGAAGAATGAAGGGGAGTAAATCGGAGGGGGAGACGAACCATGAGAGACGATGGACTCTGAAAAACAAACTGAGGGTTCTAGAGGGGAGGGGGGTGGGGGGATGGGTTAGCCTGGTGATGGGTATTAAAGAGGGCACGTTCTGCGTGGAGCACTGGGTGTTATGCACAAACAATGAATCATGGAACACTACATCACAAACTAATGATGTAATATATGGTGATTAACATAACAATAAAAAATTTAAAGGGAAAAAAAAAGAACAGTGGCCACGGCCAAGGTCAAGCCCCGCCCCCCAGAAGGTTCCTATGGCCCACTGCACCCCTCCCCTGTTGGTCCTCCATCCCTCAGCACAGACCCCTCTGAAGGCTCGGTCAAGTACATAGGATGTGCTAGGTAAACGTTGACTGAGTGACCAAATGCCAAATACCCAGTGAGCAGTCTTCTGAGAAGGGAAAGGCAGTGGTTTACAACGGGAGAACTCCAGTAGCCTCAGGGGTCTACAAATGCTTGATTCAGATTTTATTAGTTATATATGTTCATGTGTATGCACCCACAAATATTCTTAATTTTTTTGATAAAAAAAATTTCCTTAAAGAAGCAGGCAAGCAAATGTATTTATGTGCCAAAATCAACATGCTATTAGCTACCAAAGAATTAACTTGACTTATCAGGAACTGACTTTATGCTATGTAAACGTCATAAATCAGAATTTGCAAGTTTTTAGTAATAAAACATTTTGTCATTTAGTTCGGACATGGGGTTCCAGGTTAGATTAAAAAAAAAAAAAGACTAGGGGGGCCTGGGTGGCTCAGTCAGTTGAGCAGCCCACTCTTGATCTCAGCGTAGGTCTTGGTCTCAGAGGTCGTGAGTTCAAGCCCCATGCTGGGCTCCATGCTGGGTGTGGAGCCTTTTTAAAAAAAAAAAATGAAAATAAAAAGGACTCCATCATACATACATACACACACACACGCACGCATGCACACACTCACATGTACACCCACACACACTTTTTAAATTTATTTAATTTTATTTTTTTATTTGTTTATCCGAGAGAGAGAGATCACAAGCAAGGGGGAGGGGCAGAGGGAGAAGCAGACTCCCCGTGGAGCAGGGAGCCCAGCATGGGGCTCGATCCCAGGACCCTGGGATCATGACCTGAGCCCAAGGCAGACGCCCAACTGACTGAGCCACCCAGGCACCCCCACACACTTTTTTTTAAACTATGGATCATTCTTTTAGTTTTGTTAATTTTATCCTCATTTTTCTCTCTGACATTTCCTTTGGACTCAAAGCGTGTGCAAATTTCATGGCTACACAAATTGTTTCGTGTGCCTAAAGGAAGCAATAGAAATCTAACCCAATGAGAGGACAGTTAGTTTTCAAGGTCAAATCAATGAGCCCCGTAGAAAGGGGGGCAGAGCTGATTTCCAGAACACTCGGCCCGCCGAGGCCCTGAGGAGAGCCTTACCTTGCCAGCGGCAAACAAGTGGCAGCCCTTCACGGCTTCGAAAACATTGGGGGAGATGTCGGGCTGGGCGGGAAGGTGAGCTTGCGCGAGGGACTGCTTCACTTTCTTCACGTCAACAAGGCACAGAGCCCGCTCTTCTCCTGAGGGGGAAGGAAGAGCCTCGGGTCAGTGTGAGGCAGGGAAGCAGGGACGCGGGAAGGCAGTTCTACTTCTCCTCACGAGGAGCCAGGCGGGGCCGCGCAGATGAACAGTTTTCCACAGAGTCCTGTCTACCCGGCTCCGGTCCAAGTTTTAGAACTACAGTGAAAAACACCTGGCTTCTAGGTCAAGATGCTGGGATGGAAAAAAAAAAAATCCTCTGCAGACGTAAAATCCGAGAGCATGAACTGGACTTTTAAACATGCTCCCACCAAAGCGGGAAGAAGGATGGGTTAGGAGCACCGAGGGGACATGTCATAAAACCACAGGCTTGGACTATTCTAATGTGCCCGTGGCGTGGAGGACAAAGCCCCGTGCCAGATTGCAAGGAACTGCAAGGACACCACTAAACGTAACGCACGACCTGGCGCGGGATCACAAATCAGGGCGAAAAATACCAGAAAGGACATTATTGGGGCTGCGGGTAAAATCTGACTCCGGGCAGCGTATCAGACAACTGCAGTACAGCAAGGGTTAAGTTTCTTGAATTCAAAAAACCGTGCCACGTGACACTATCCCGTGTGATACTCCGACGGCGGATCTGTGCCCTGACACGTTTGTCTAAACCCATGGAAGGGACACCACCAAGAGTGAACCCTAATGGAAACCGTGGACCTGGGGCGACGATGTGTCACTGTGGGTTCATCAGTGACGTCCAAGGTGCCGCTCTGGTGGGGATGGTGACAGTGGGGGCAGGGGGCCTCCGGGAACTCTCTGTACTTTCTGCTCAATTTCGCTGTGAGCCTAAAACCACTCTAAGGGATAAAGTCAAGAAGGAAGGGAGGAAGGTGGGGATGGAGGGCAAGGAAGGAAAGGAAGAGCAGGAAGGGAGGCAAGCAAGCGGAAAGAAAGGAACAGAAGAGGCAAAGAGACGGAGTGCTGAAAGACAGGAAAGGCCAGTTCCTGACCCTATTTACCTCACCCCCGGATGCATCCAGCCACACCTGAAACAAGACCTGGCTGTGGATGTTTTTGAACACTGAACCAACAAATTACTGTTTTCCCTTAAAAAAAAAGGACGGCCAATAAAGAGAGAAAAAAATTTTTTTGCCATGGTTGTGTAAGAGAATGCTCTTGTTCTTAGCTGATATGCTAACGACTTTGGGGTCACAGCTGCAAGGGACTCTCAGATGGTTCAACAGTTAGTGTGTGTGCATGTGCGTCTGTAGAGGAAGAGAGGAAAAATATGGCCAACCGTTAACAGTGGTGGACAGCCCAAGGGTCTCCCAGGGGTCCCGGAGAGGTAAGAGGCCACATGCTAACAGCAGGCCAGCTCTCAGAAGGCCACGGCTCACGATGGCATTGACGTCACCGTGACGTCGGCATCAAAGGGTCTGCCGTTAATGACACTTCGGGGCTCACTACTCCTCACTTGGCATAACGGTAAAGTGTTCTTTGGGGGTGTCCGACTGCGCTGCACAGGCCACCGCGGGAACGAGTCTGGGCCGAGAGCGCCATCAGCTCAGGCACCGATGGGGACCCAGAGGAAAGAGCCGCTTTGGCTCCCATCTGCCACCAGGAGGGCCTGCCTTTGTGTTTCATAGGCGTGACACTTGGTCTCAAATAGTTTCCCTTAACAGTGAAAAGAAAGCGCCACGTCCTTGGCCTACCACCTGCTATCATGAGGAGCTTCTCCAGGTCCTTGATGATATAAATTTGGAAGACCGCTCCAATTCCAGGGACATGGGTGAGGGAGTTTTTCAAGACATTCAGTGCGTAGAGCCCTTCCTCAGTGCCCACCAACACCACCTGCAGGAACAGAAGTCCACAGGCGGAGCGTAAGCATAACCACGTGCCCACGACAACCCCGAAGAGTAGGAAGAGCAAGAGCCCTTTGGCTCGTGACTGTGGGGGAGCTACAGCCAGTGCCCGGAGAACAGCGCTACCTGGTCGCTGAAGGGCAGCGTGCAGTTCATGTCCAGACGGTCATCACCTTCCAGTTTCAGCAGGGAGTTTCCAAGCAATTTCTTTTCATATTGGAACCAAAAAGAAAAAAAAAAAGAAGAAAAGGAAAAAAAAAGGCACAGTAAGTTTGAACTGTTCATAACCAAACCATCCAGAGACAAAAGCAAGAACAGAGAGAAGTTTGGTGCCAGGAAGAAAGTAAGGTTACTCCTGAAAACGCCAGAAACACACATTTGCTCTTGGCTTGCCCCGTATTTTGATCTGAGCTCAAAAGGCAGAAGGTGAATGTTTCTGGTACCTCCGGGGCGGTTGTTAATTAGCATCAGAGTTACGCCTCGGCTTGGACGCAGAAATAAATGAGTGAAGTAGACACTGAGAGATTTTCTGTGGTAGGAAATAAACTGACGCTAAAGAGATGTCACCCGCAGAGGGTTAATAAGCCACATGGAAGGCTCCTTCCCCTCCAGGCCGCAGCCAAAGTACAAAGCCCAGGGTCGGCAGCGAAGCAGCAAAAGCTTCTGAATCTCTTTACCTGAACCCACGCAGGCAGAAGCTCGTAGGAGAGACGGTCGCAGCCCTATTGTGCACATATTAACGTGGATTTCAATAAAAGGCTCGCACAGGGAACCACAGAACAAGTCATCAAAACAGGTCCACCCAGTGAGCCAAGCTCCTCTCAGGAGGCTCATGGTTAAGAAGTTTGCCACTGCAAACACCGAACATGTTTACTAGGAGCCCAGTGTTTGGTCTTGGGTGGAGGAAACGCCAATGAGCAAGGAGCCCTGTTTATATCCTGGAACTTTCCCGGAGGAGTGATGCCAATCAAGGCACACCTACAGTTCTGACGTCTTAAGGAGAAGTAGGATCCCGAACCTGCCTACAGAAGAGCAGATCATGTGGAAGCTACGGAGGTTATGGAAAGCCCTCCCCGAGTTGGCATGGTTTCGGCAGACTTTTGCGCTGCTTCGTGGCCAAGTGCTTGCAACTCAAGTCTTCAAATAAACTCATCAGAGTAAACGAGAGAGAGGATCTCCGTATGAGTATGTCTGCCGCCACGACCAAGATCCGTCGCGCCCCAAGAGCTGGCTAACGGCGCTGACTCCCCCATTATAAAGGGCTGCAGAGGGAGGGCGTGTGACGCCAGACAAGCCAGCACAGAGCCCGTGTCTTGGTCACACAAGCGCCCCAGTCACGACAGTCTCGGACCATCACCCCTCAGGGAGGCAGCAACAGGGCTCCCGGCACTCAGGTCAGTTCCCACGTCAGCCCACGTCACAAAGACAAGCTCCAGCACCCGTCTTCATACTCACAGCATCGGCTTCTGCTTTTTCCCTAGAAACTCTCCCACCTGCGACAACAGACTCTAAGGCAGTGACCCAGCGCTGTTTGTCGGGGAAGCTGGGAGCCAGCAAGTAGAGCGTTCTCCCGGGCCAGCAGGTGGTGTGCGGGTGAGACTCCATCTTCAGTATGTAGGGGACATCTAGGGGATTGGACAGAGAGCAGGGTTTGGGTGTGGCTTTCCCTCACTCCCAGGGGAGGGATGGCCCTGAGGGGTAAGAGATCCCCCCTCCCAAGCACGCAAGTCCCGGTCCCCCCTAAGACTGCAGAGCGGAGGACCGTGGCCCCTTCTGCCCCTGCTGACTGAGCAAGCCCGGCGCGCCCCTGGTGGGCTCTCCTGCTTCCCCTCACCTGCTTTGGCTGTATTTGCAAGCTCAGAAGCACCAACGGCGCCATGAATAGATACATCCCCGTCGGGAAGGCACAGCTCAAATTCTTCCACCGGCCTCTGTCCAGCTTGGTGCGAAGAGGAAGGGCAGAAAGAAAACCAAAAGAACAGGAACAAGAACAAGGGGAGAAAAGAAGAAGAAAAGAAACAGAGAGCGAGAGCGAGAGAGAGAGAGAGAGAGAGACAGGGCAAGAGAGACAGTACGCGTGGAAAGAGAGGCATACGAGAACAAAGGAGGAAGGGGAAAGGTGTGCGGAGAAGGCAGAGAGGGAAGATAAAAACAAAATAAAGTGCGTCAGATGAGCAGCACAGTCAAATTTCTGATGCCGATGCGGATTTATGGGCTAGTTGACTGAGGCGGAAGTTCTCTGAAGGTGTATTAGCAGGTAGAATCTTCAGGGCAGCACCCTGCAGGGTCTTCAGAGGGGAGACCTATAGACGTGAGTATCGTACCAATAACCTTTAGCGAAGTCATTTGGTTTTTAATTTTCAAAAATGGAAAATCGTAGAAGGCTGGCGACGCAGTCCGGAAAACAAAACCTTCACGCCAAGACTGGGAGACCTGGGTCAACCACGTGCACTGAAACTGCCCCCTGAATTATTAATTTACCTTCTCTGGCTTCATTGTCATAAATGAGGACTTTGGATCCCTCCAGGACAATGTACTTCCGGTCCCAGCCTTGCTGTCCTCGTTTGTTATTCCTGGGAAAAGAGGGATGGACGAGAACAAAGGTGTGGAGCCCGAATCACAGGAAAGGGGGAGGGGTGGCGGGGAGGGGGAGAGGGAATCCTAGTCAAGAGGCTTCCCAGGGAAAGCTCGGGAATGGGGGCGGCCTGGTCTGTTCTGTCAGGGGCTGCAAAGCTTCCTGCTACCCCTTGTCGGTTCTGTGGCTGGCCCAGGAATGCCACTGGCAGCAGAAGGACGAATGGGAGAAAAGCATACAATTTTAATTTATACGTTCCCGGGAGTCTCCCCCAGACAATAAAGGCCCCAAAAGTGGAGAGGCCTGCGTGTTTGTACACTGGCTCGAACAAAGACTGGCAATTATGAAAAAGCAACTAAAATGTTGCAGGAGAGAGAAGGAAGAAAAAGGTTACTTTAACAAGGGTTCCTTGCAGAGTTCTCTCTGCAGGCCTTGATTCCCTGTCTCTGGTGATAATATTCCTTTCCTCCTGGAAAAGGGAGGGCTGCTTTTACACAGGAATCGCATCTCCTACTTTCAGGAAGAGAGAGGGGAGGTCAGAGTGTCCTTCTGAGACCGGTGTTTGTCATGTGCCTTTGGCTCCAAATATTCCTTGTTTCCAAGTGGCCTATTTTGGGGGGGTGTCTTCACCAGCACCTGCCCCAGCCCGAGGCACCCTGCCACAATACCTGGGCACCTTCATCCACCCTTCCAGGTGCAAGCCGCTGCTGGGCTCCTTGGTCTGGAGACCCGGAGAGTTCATTTTGTCACGGCAGAAGGCCTCGGTGAAGTGTGTGGCATACTCGGCTGGCAGGCCACAGGTGGCTGGCAAGCACGTGGAGCACTTGGGATGACACATCACCTGACATTCTGAGTAAAAGCAGAAAACACCTTGGTGGACCGTGGCCCGTGCTTTCCTCTGCCAGCCAAGCCCCCACCAGGCCCCAACACCCAGGCAATCCCTAAGCTTTCCCAGAAGCCAGGCCCCAACAGAGAAAGGAAAAGAGGGAGCCAAGTGTTCTCGACACGGTGTTCCCGACTTCTCCCCAGGCCGCCACCAACAGGTGTGTAAGGGACCTCGTTTGCACGGTTCAGCTGGAGACAGCACACAGCCTAAAAGTGGGGAGAGAGCAACCTGGGCAAAAACAGGGGGCTGGAAATCAGCAAAGCACAAGGCATTTTGCACAGGGCGGTGGAGACATGAGCTGGAAACAGGGATATGCTCATTCCTTTAACAGGGGAAAAATAGTGTCCTCCCACTGAAACTAAAAGCTTGAAAATGAATGTACTGCAGGATGAAAAATTTAAAAAGAAAAACCACAGGGGCACCTGGGTGGCGCAGTGGGTTGAGTGTCCAACTCTTGGTTTTGGCTCAGGTTGTGATCTCAGGATCGTGAGATCAAGCCCTGCGTCAGGCTACAAGCTCAGTGCAGAATCCGCTTGAGATTGTCCCCTTCTCTCTCCCTCTACCCCTCCCGCTCTGCTCCCCGACTCTCTCTAATGTAAATAAATAAATCTTTAAAGAAGAAAGAAGAAAGAAAAGAAAACCACCCACCCCCATCAGACAGATCTGTTCGGGTGGAGACAGGCAGGTGCCCACTGCAAACGCACAGCCGCTGCTCTTACCAAGACATTTGGATGCCTGGCGCCCGAAGTGCACAGTATCCAGACACACAGCACACTTTGTGGCTCGCATGTTCAATCCTACGTTAAATCGGTGAGGAATATTGTGGTGCATGCGCTCCTTAAGACGCCGACTGAATTCTGAAGGAAAATTAAAAAAAAAAAAAATCATTAGGTGTTACAAATGATCCCATCAAGTAAAAAAGAAAAACAACCCAAAGAATGGGCAAGAATATTTGTAAATCATATCTCTGACAAGGGACTTGTTGCTAGAATATACAAAAAGCTCTTACAACTCAATAATAAAAAGACAAATAACCCAACTTTAAAACGGGCAAAGGATTTGACTAGACATCTCTCCAAAGAAGATAAATAAATGACCAAGAAGCACATGAAAAGATGGTCAAAATCATTAGTCATCAGAAAAACACAAATCAAAAGCACAATGAGATTCCACTTCACACCCACTCAGACGTCTAGAATCAAAAATGCAGGAAACAAGTGTTGGTGAGGATGTGAAGAAATTAGAACCCTCATACACTGCCGGTGGGAATGTCAAATGGCGTAGCCACTCCGGAAGACAGTTTGGCAGTCCCTCGAAAAGTTAAATTTCAGATCACCCAGCAATGGTATGACCCAGCGATTCCGTTCCTAGGTATATCCCCAAGAGAACTGGAAACATACGTAGCCACAACATACAACGTTCACAGCAACATTATTTATAATGGCCTAAAAGTAGAAACAACCCAAATTATTATCAGTGGATTAAGAAACAAGATGTGCTATCCATACAATAGAATATTACTCAATCGGAAAAAATAAAGAACTAATAAATGCTATAACGTGGGTGAATCTCAGAAGCATTATGCTCAATGAAAGAAGCCAGACACAAAAAATACGGTATGATCTCACTTACTGAAATGTCCAGAGTAGCAAATCTATTCGGCTTAGTGGCGGCCAGAGGTCGGGCAGAGGGGAGAATGGGCAGTTCTGCTATAGGGTAGAGTGCTTTTGGGGGAGGGAAAGGTTGAGGCCAAAAATGTCCCCAAATTACACTGCGATGGTTGTACAACCAATGGTTGCACAATGGTTGTGCAACCATTGCACAACAATCAAGTGCACAACCCTGTGCACTAAAAAATCATACACTTCAACTGTGTGAATTGTATGGTATGTGAATTTATCTCAATAAAACTGTAAAAAAGAAACATTACAGCAGATTAGTTACGGGGTGTGAAACCATTTTAACACTAACAGATGCATCTAGATTTATAGGAATCAACTTCAAATCTCCATTATCCAGTTATTAGGAGTATTTTTAAAGAACGTATTACTGCCAGAAGACAGGCTATATGATACCAACGATGTTTGTGGGCCTAAGGGAAGCATATGCTTTTAAGTCAAACATTTGTAAATATTTTAATCATGAAAGTTTTTGTTTTCCAGATGAAATCCTGTATCTAGAAGTTTTCAGAATTCAGTTTAAAAATCAGTTCTGAATTACAGAATTTCCAATTATTAGATACATAAACTGCCTGAAGAATTCTCTTCATGTCCTGTTCTTTCATGAATAACCTCCGTTGGTTAAAAAACTCAACTTTTAAGCCTTAAAAATTGAATTATTACATTTATATTCCACTCTGTTAAAATAACGAGGTTGCTATAGGCCCTCTCTCCATAGTGACCTAATTAAAGACAGCCTTAAACAGCAAAGCTTGGGATCCAAATTTCTGAATCCAAATTGGGTTCTCCACAGAACATGGCCTCCCATCCTTTATCAGAAAGCTGCAAGGAATAAATGACGTGAACGCACTCTGACCCGGTGAATATACACGGGAAGGAGGGGCCTGGGGTCTGAGGAACCTCGCAGGCCGCCGCTCTACGGAGCCCGGTCAACAGACACTATGGCCAGAAAGGATTTCCTTCCCCCGTGTTACCATCAGTATAAAACGATGACTTTAAGAGTAAAGCTCTTTGGGGCGCCTGCGTGGCTCAGTCGTTAAGCGTCTGCCTTCAGCTCAGGTCATGATCCCGGGATCCTGGGATCGAGCCCCGCATCGGGCTCCCTGCTCAGTGGGGAGCCTGCTTCTCCCTCTCCCTCTGCCTCTCCCCCTGCTTGTGTTCCTTCTCTCGCTGTGTCTCTCTCTGTCAAATAAATAAATAAATAAATCTTTAAAAAAAAAAATAAAGAGTAAAGCTCTTTGATTCAAAGTGTTACGAAAACACAGGAAACAAGAGGGCATCATCACGGAAGAAAAACCATTTGCTGAAGAAGAACCACAGACACACCAAAACACCATCAAGATTTGCCACTAACATCCGTTACATTGTGATACCATGACGCTACCCCACAGCTCTGCTCTACGATCCCCTAAGACCTTCCAAACCACCTTCCTTGGCCATTTTTTTTTAAAGAAAGGCAGACTGCCCCATGCGGCGCCGCATTTGGATGCGTCTGGAGTCTTGGAAGCTTGACCACCCGACATTCTCCTACAAATGGACCTTGAGAGCTTGTTTGAAGGTTCTAGCAGGGGAGCTCAGCTACTCGTATACCCTTGACCGAAGAATAGTCCTCCGGTGTCAGGGAAGGCCGTCACCTTTGACCAAGCGTGCAGCTTCAGGGGGGATGACACACACATGGAGCGGTGAGGGAGGAGGGGGACACCTGCCTCCCCAGCCACATCAGCCCAATCAACCCTGGTGACCAACGGGGTGTCAGATGTCACAGCCAGACCGCCCTCACAACCTGTCCGTTCTTTTTTTTTTTTTTAAGCCCTTTTCCTCTCTAGATGAACAGAGTACTTTTAAGACCACAAAGAAAACTTCTTACACTGTTGGTAAGAATATAAACTGGATCAAACTATCAGCATTCAAAATGCAAATAATCTTGAATGCAGTGAGTCATTTCCCAAAAACTAATCCTATGGCTGCAGCACCTGCAGAGGTGCAGGGTTTCGCTACAGGGTGCTCCTGGTGGGGGGAGACTGGAAACAACCCTAAATGCCCATCGGCAGGGGTCCTGGTTTAACAGGTGAACCATGTACCCACACCAGTGAGTACCATGCGGCCCTCTCAGAGGACGAGATTGATGCATATGAATTAATAAACACTCCAAGATAATATTTTAAGTAAAAAAAAAAGGTGTTTTGCAGGGTACAGCGTGTGTGCTGTGATATTTATAACAGAAAAAGGGCTGAGGAAAATACGCCTATTTTCTCATACTCTTGAAATATAACTATATAAGGTACAGGAGTAACACGACCTGTGCCTACACGCATATGAACTACTGCTGGAAGAATACTCAGGGACCTGGCACCGGGGCAGGGGAGAAGACGAACTTCTTACTCTTTGGTATTATTACCCTTAGTACTATTACTTGTCACTTTTACCATATGTCTGCATTTTCTTGGTCAATTAAAAATGATTTTCAACAGAACTCCAGTGGCTCCTTGGGCACGTACCCTCTGGAGTTGACGACTCCTTTCTGCGGCTGGACGGCGGGGCGAGCAGGCTCATGGCACTGGGCTGGTGCTCGGGTGACCGCACGATAGCGGACATGGCGATCTGCTGCCTCGCGGCGGCCGGCGTAGACGGGTGCGGATGGTCTGTGGCCTTCCGGTGGGCAGCTGGAGAGAGACCAGTCCGATGCCTTTCGGTTAGCTGGGTCACCAAGAGGCCAAAACCAAGCAGACTGCCCCTGGGCTGTCTTTCGAGGACCCAAGACCAAGAGAACAGGCATCGTGCCGAATGGACAATGCCAAGGATGCTGTGAATTTTTCAGACTTGGGGGATGTCTGCACTGAGAGCTTCCGGGCCATAGAGACAGATGCTGAACTACTGCGACCAATCTGCTTGAGATGGGTCCTCTGCCTTTATTCCACAGACTTGGCATAGGGAGTGCCCCTACCTTCCTCCCGGGCAGACCGGAGCTCGATGCGGGTCTTCTGAAGGGCTTCCTCTAGCTCTGCACAGCGAGCTTTCTCCTTCTCCAGGGCCACCTTCAGCTCATTGTACTGCAGAGGAACCTGTGTGGGCAAAGCAGGGTCCTCTTTCCGTCGACTAAATAAACCCTAGCAATGGAAACAGAGATATCTCCTAACTCCTGGAAACTGGCACTGGAAACTAGCTAAAGGAACACTGACTCAAGAGGAGCAAACCACGAAAGCCAGGAGCATACTCACTGTAAGCGGATTTAGTAAAAATGGCATGTGAAGGGGGGAAAGGGGAGACTGAGCCACAGCCCATTCCAGCCGGCTGGAAAAAAATAGGGTTTCGGAAATTTTCGACAAGAGGGTTCAAGATGCTTGAACTGCCACCACCTCTTCCTTTAGCATTCCCAAGAAGGAGAGCCATTTCCTGAGTCTTTACCCTCAAAAAATGGAAGTGGAGGATGGAGTCAGGAGGGATGGTTCGGAAATCACTCTTGCTTTGCGTTTGTCTCATGATGCTTAGTTACAAGACACAGAGATAAGTGTTTAAAAAAAAAAAAAGGAGACCAAAAACCTGAATACTAAAATGATATCAAAACAAGGGGCTTACTCAAAAAAAAAAAAAAAAAAAAAAAATGCAAATGAAAACACGCGCTGGACACGGAGGGGAAAAAAGGAAAACACAGGGAATAATGGGACTGGAAAAAAAAAATTAACAACCAAAAATCAATGGAAACACCCCAGCTACAGCACACGACACAATCAGACAACACTCCGCTGCTAAAATACAAAAAGATTGAATATCATAAAAGATTAAATATCATAAGCATAACAAGCACCAACTGTCCCACGGTAGGCCAGAACACTCCCTCCCCTGCAGCCCCCACGGGAGGAAGCTGCCTCTGAAGGCTACTCTCACCCCTTACGGTCCAAGCAGGGCTGGGGCCACAGGCACCAACTGCCCACTCCAGCCCCCTCTCATGTATTCCAAGTCCCAGGGGGGTTGCCACTGCTCCCCCCGGCGTAGGGATGCCTTTGGAAGCAAACTGCAAGCTCCTTAGAGACCTTTTCCAACTGAGAACACCTGGCCAAACCTACTGGGGCGGGGGGGGGGGGGCTCGGTGGTTTAGGGAAGCGTGTTTTAGGTGTAGTAAAAATCTCCCCAGGTGCATCTACATAGAACCCTGTCCATAGTTGTTGTTTTTTTCTTTCTAGTCATAGTTTTTCATTTGTTTGTCTATCATAATTTTAAAGGGATGGAGCAGCACTCAGTGGAGGGCCTAGTTATCCAGTCAGGCCCTGTAGGCAAGTCACCTCAATTCCCTGGTTCCTGGTCTCCTCATAGGCCCTTGCCAATCAAAAGGACTGGGCTGGGTAATTTCCAGTCTTTTCTAGAGTCCCGTACATGTGCCCTGAGAATCCTTCAACAGAACTAAGAACCCCTTTCTCTCTCTTTGGAATCCCAAACGCATGACCTATAGTCTCTCTATAGTCCTGTACGTGTGACCTGCTAATTCCTCTGGAGTCTTGTACAATGACATCCGTATAAACCTTTCTCTCGGCTGCCACCCCCACCCCAGCTGCTTAGGAAATGGGAAAAAAAAAAAAATCATTCCCTTATCAGAGATAGGCACCAAAGGCCATGAACACAAAGTAGCGTGTTACAGACTTGATTAACGACATCCCTTCCGTAAGGACTGTTCTGACTAACCCAAAACCTCTTTTCAACCCAATATAAAACAAGAAAAGTGCCTTTTGTTTTATGTTTCTATAATTATCCATCACGGCGGTACTTAATGAATCATAATGACCGAGCAAAAACTCCCCACTTTTCAAACACAAGGACCCACCTTTTTCTTCTTAGCGGGCTGGTCCATTTTGGCTTGCAGAAAGTCAATGAGTTTGGTTTGTTGAGAAATAGTACCTTCCATTTTCACCTTTTCGTGAGAATAGAGAACCTAAAAATTCATAAAGACAAAAATAAGCTCAGCCCTCGAAAGAAGGATGCTTTTAAATTTGGTACTTTAAGAACATAAAATATTAGGTCGTGAGGATACTAGCATATGAAAATTCAACACAGACCACACTGGGCCAATATTTACTTACTTAGTCCTTTTCTATGGCCAAAAACAAAACGAAAAACAGGACTGATAGACGGATAAGTATATGGAAAAGTGTGTTTAAAAAAAAAAAAAAAAAAGCCAGGGGTTAATATTAGAATCTCAGAGCTGATCATTATAGGTATTTTCCAACTTTTCTGAAGGTTTGGAAATTTTCATAATGAAATCTTGGGGAAAACACACAAAAATCACAATATAAAGAAAGTGAACTTTTCACCACATGGCTTTTGGCCATGATGCTTTGCCTCTGCAGACAATTTTTAAGTAAAATCCCTTTGCTGGTTCTCACCTGAATGTTTTCTAGCTGGTATTCCAGATCGCTCCTTTCGGTCTTCAGCAGATCAGCCCGGTCCAGAGCTTCTTGCAGCCCTTGAGTCAAACGGAAAATGTGATTCTTCTGCAGGTCCATCTGCTGCTGTAATTTGGCTTGCTAGTGGGGAGAAAGGCCAAACAGAGTCTCGATACCACAGACAATACAACTTGTTCCCCCCACTGTTCCTGTTACCAAACTAATTGCAGGCATGGCGCCAATTTTCGGCTTCTGAAATCATCTCGTCTTCTGTCCCAGACCGATGCATGGGCACAGTTAAAAAGAATTTGCCCAGAAATCTCTGACGGCCAGCAAATCACAGGATCCCCACTGTAGGAGGAAGGCTAGCTGGTGTGTCTGTCTTTCCAGTCAGTTACAATTAAGGACACTGCCCCCCTGTGGGTTGACATCAAAGATGCTGCAAATTACCGCAATGACAACTAAGCTCCAATTTGTCCTTCGCTTTGCTTTTTAAGGTCCCATTTGCTATTGCGAGAAACCACTGTTCAGGCACTGTGGATGCACAAACAGGAATCATGTCACCTCTAACTTAAGGAGCGCCTTGTCAGGGTGAGGGACCCCCAACCAGGACACAAAGAGCCACAATCACAGGAGATACTTTTGCAGTGTGGGGAGGAAGGAAGAGAAGAGCCCAGACTCAGCACAGCAGCCAGTAAAACCCGGGGGCGGGGGGATCACTTTAGTGTTTTAGAAATAGTTTTGTGCTGGAAATCTCTCTCCAGTTTTTACAATGGAAGTCAACCAGAAAACAAAGCGGGCTGTAAAGATGCTGGTTTTATGGCTCTCCTTCCTAAAATGCTTCTGTTTCTAAAAAAGCAGGAGAGAGCAGCTACCCTGAGGAGACGCCGCCTGACGGCATCCGACCCTGGTGTGACAATCTAACCACCCTGGAGGTGGCCCTAACACCCTCTCCCGTGGTGGCCTAGACTCTCTGCAGACTCAAGGACAGAGCTCCTAAAGAGCAGTAAACACCACCACGGGCATTTCCCAGCAGGCGACGGCAAATCTCCGCACTCTCAGCCCCAGAAGGCCGAGAGCTACCAAGAACCTCAGAACTTGCTGACCCTCTTCATCTCATTTTGCTTCCCTCCACCTATGTTTTGTTTCTCTCTCCATCTCTACTCCTCAACAGCCCTTCCTCTTGAGGGGAAGCGGATTCCTTGAGGCATCACGGTGTGGTGGAACGAACGTGGGCTTTGGAATGCTACAGACCCTAGTATAAATGAGGACTCTAACATGTATCAGTCATAGGACCCGAGGGGAAGCTCATATTGCCTCTAGAAGCCTCAGTGTCTTCACCTGAAAGTGGGTACAATGCCTGCCCTGACTGGGTGATATACTGAGCGCCATGCCCAGCGTACCATAGGTGCCCAAGGAGTTTTCACAGTCTCTCTGTCTCCCCTTCCCTCCATCCAGTTCAGGCTCCCCTCCCCCTCCCCGGTCCGTCCCTAGCCCAGCTGTCTTCCCCATGCTGACCTCCTCTGCCAGCCTCCCCGCATCAGTCCTCTGGAAAGCAAGAGATACTGTCAGCAACCAGAGATCACCTGCCCTGTATGCCAACCTGGGATTTCTGAATCAAACCACAGAAACCCCTAAAATATGGGGAGGGGGGAGCAGAGAAAACATTAAGATTACCGCTTAAAGGGAGCTATCAGTCCCCTACGGCGCAAGTGATTTCCGCAAATTACCCTCTTTAGTTTCTTCCCACTATTTTAGGACAACATTAATTACTAGGCAGGAAGCAGAGAATAAGGAGCTGGGGACAAGAATCGGGTTGGTGACAGCCGGGCCCAAAATATGTCTCTAGAACAAACGCATCAACTGTCCGTTAGCTTTCCAAGAAACAGGCTGCTTACTCACTATAATAAAAAAACAAGTGAGAGTGGCAGGTTGCTGCTCGGTGGAATGCTTTTCAAAACCATTTACCTGCTTCCCAGAGAGAGGCAAATGGGGGCTATTCACGGGTCAGTGTCGGACTGAAAGGAGAGCATTAGCTCTGTGCTTTCATCTGTCCAGGAGTTTCACAAGGGTGACAGGAGACCGGCAGGACGCACGGAGGAGCTGGATCATAGAACCGGAGCACCGGACAACCCTGGTGGCTCAAAGGATGGATCAAAACCAACCAAAGAAAGTTCAAAAGGATGGGATTTTTAAAGACACTGCCTGATAAGGGCGCCTGGGTGGTTCAGTTGGTGAAGCGTCTGCCTTCGGCTCAGGTCATGATCCCAGGGTCCTGGGATCGAGCCCCGCATCAGGCTCCCTGCTCGGCGGGAAGCCTGCTTCTCCCTCCCCCACTCCCCCTGCTTGTGTTCCTGCTCTCGCTGTGTCTCTCTCTGTCAAATAAATAAAATCTTAAAAAAAAAAAAAAAAAAAAGCTTCCAAAGCCATTTTGGGCCCAAGAGGAAAGATTTGGGAGAGATATCCATTAGCAAAGTCTGGGACAATGGAACAAGGGCTGGGAATCTGGGCTCCGTGACATAAAAAACTCTTTCCAACTCTGAGACTGTGATTCTGGCCCCATTTACAAGTCTCTGTGCCTAATGAAGAGGACACTTGGGTTAATTTAAGAAAGAAGACAAATGAGCAAATACAAAAAAAGAAAGAGAGAGAGACGAATGAAGAAACAGACTCTTTAACCATGGAGAACAAATTGATGGTCACCAAAGGGGAGGTGAGTGGGAGGATGGGAGAAATAGGGGATGGGGATTAAAGAGTACACTTAGCATGCTAAGCACGCACACAGTAATATCTCTTGATTTCAAGATGTTATCATCAGATGGTCTGGTAATGGAATAAGATAGACATGTAGACGGCTTTGTGACAAAGATGTCAAGAAAATTTAATGAAAAGAGTCTTTTAACAAATGGTACTGGAGTAACAGGACAGTTCTATGGAAAACAGTGAACCTCTCTAGCCCGGGTGGCTCAGTCGGTGAAGCATCTGATTCTTGGTTTCGGCTCAGGTCATAATCTCAGGGTCATGAGATGGAGCCCCGCGTCGGGCTCCATGCTCACCGGGAAGTCTGCTTGAGATTCACTCTCTCTCCCTCTCCCCGCGCCCGTCTCCCCCACTCACACACTCTCTAAAATAAAATAATCTTTAAAAAAATAAAACAAAATAAAGAATCCAGATACAAGGAGTATGTATACTATGACCTCACTTCTAGGAAATTCTAGAAAAGAAAAGCTCTGGGGCGGGGCGCCTGGGTGGCTCAGTGGGTTAAGCGTCTGCCTTCGGCTCAGGTCATGATCCCGGGGTCCTGGGATCAAGCCCCACGTTGGGCTCCCTGCTTGGCGGGAAGCCTGCTTCTCCCTCTCCCTCTGCCTGCCGCTCTGCCTACTTGTGCTCTGTCAAATAAATAAAAAAATAAAAATAAAAATCTTAAAAAAAAAAAAAAAAAGCTATCGGCAGAGACAAAGAGCAGATCAGTGGATACCCGGGGCCAGGGTCAGAAGGTATCAACCAGAAGGGGCAGAGGGAACTTTTTGGATGATGAAAATGTTCTATGTTTTCATTGTGATGATGATTAGTCAGGTGTTTACATTTCAAAAATGATTCAAAAAAAAAAAAAAAAAGAGGACACTCAGGTTAGGCCCTTGGTCACACGCTTATAAAATGCACACCACGACCAAGGATCCCAGCTACATCCTGGACAATAAATATCATTCTTTGTTTCATAATGGTTTCAACTGTCAGTGAAATCTGCCCAGACTCCACGTCAGCCAGATGTCTGTGCTCAAAAATCTGTCTGTGAGGTACAGACTGGGAAGCTGGAAATGTTCTCGTGTCGCTTAAAAGTGAGAAAGAGGGGACTGCATCAGGATCCCAGTATGCTCTTCCAAGCCTTGTCACCGACTCACCATGTAACCTTGGACCCAAGCATGGAGCTGTCAGAGCCAACTCTCTTTCCTCGGAAGGAAAATAGGACAGGCAAGATCATTGATTATTTCTGTTCTGTTGCCAACATGTGCCTAAAGCGGGGACATTGCCTATTCATTCCAGATAAAAGACCATCATTCTCTACTTGACCACCAGGGAGATTTTTAAATTTTATGACAGCGTTCTTAACGCTGCCTTTGGTTAACTTCCCACCCATGTGTGTGTAAAATTGATTTTATTGTAAAAATCTTTACTGTGATACAATATACATAAAATTTACACTTTTCACCATTTTTTTAAAGATTTTATTTATTTATTTGAGAGAGAGAATGAGAGAGAGGGAGCACATGAGAGGGGGGAGGGGCAGAGGGAGAAGCAGACTCCCTGCCGAGCAGGGAGCCCGATGTGGGAGTCGATCCTGGGACTCCAGGATCATGACCTGAGCCGAAGGCAGTCGCTTAACCAACTGAGGCACCCAGGCACCCTCAATTTTCACCATTTTTAAGTGGACCGTTCACTGGCTCTAAGGACATGCACAGTGTTATGCAACCATCACCACCATCCACCTCCAGAACTCTCCCAAATTCCCACCCATTTTTTTTTCAGGTCTCATTCTGTAAAATATTTCATACTCACCTGCAAAATTTGCACCACACTTTTCAAAGTTAATAGTTTAGCAATATTATTTCTATCAGCACAGTCCCTCGGGAGGTATCATATAATAAAACCTCAACGAAACCAGAATAGGTATTCTGGTTAATTGAACTATCAGGTTCACTATGGGTTAAACAGAACACTCTTGGAGTCCTGTTTCTCATTAAATATCTTTATAAAGTATTTTTGTCCTGGTTGATCAATTCTAATGAACAAAGCAGAATCATAAGTGATTCAACATATAAGGGAGGGCTTTGGTTGGGGGTGGGAAGTAGTCATCAACTTAAAGAGAAATTTTCAGAATTCTGTTAAAAGGTCCAGGAAATAATATAAGCAATGGGTTCCGGAGACCAATTTGAGCTTTCCATTCTATGTCTCAAAGGCAGGGCATAATTTTTTTTTAATTGAATTAAATGATCAAAAGTCTTCATGAAATTTAGTACTCAGCATAAATCAAGTCCCTGCCCTGTGCATGAGGCTAATTTGCATAGATGTTTATCAGCCTGAAAATGTAATATACTTTAGATATTAACTCTAAAAGAACAATTTAATTCAATATTCAGTCACCCGTATATTTAATAAACTTCCATTTGGCACATACTCATCTGTGCTCAACATTCTTTTAAGCACCACGTGGGGGGATACAAGTAACAAAGACCCTCTGGCCTTCGTGACACACTCTTTAAACGCGTTGAATACCTTCAAAAAAGCATTAAGTGACCACCTTACTCTTTTTCAAAAATTCAGACTTCAAAATTTGAATGTCTGATCTGGATCTGACCACCTAAACACAACAAATTTTCACCTTCAGAATTCCACCTGGCTCTACTTCTCAGGTGTTTTGTACTCACCTCTTCCAGAAGCCTCTGTTTGAGCTCCCGTTCAGTTTCCAGTTTCTGCTGTAAACTGCGGGCGTTCATTTCAAGCATGGCATGTTTCTTTTCCAGGTCATTGAGCTGGGCATTGGGAAAAATTGGCCATAATGTCATATTTAGGAATGCTAGATACTAATGACTTTCGCAAATACCTTCACATCTAAAGAATCAAGTTCTGAAGATCAGAATATTAATAATTGTTTTCTAGGGACACCTGGGGGTGGCTCAGTCGTTTGAGTGTCTGCCTTTGGCTCAGGTCATGATCTCAGGGTCCTAGGACTGAGGCCCACGTTCAGCACAGAGTCTGCTTCTCCCTCTCCCTCTGCCCCTCCCCCCACTCATGCTCATTCTCACGTGCGTGTGCTCTCTCTCAAATAAAATCTTTCAAAAAATAAATAAATAAATATTGTTTTCTAAAAGTATATCACAAAGGTCCATGTCACAGATAAGCCTTATATGGGGAGAGTATTATTTCTAATGGGTCACATAAATAGCTATGACAAGTTCTAAGACAAGGATGATCACTCTGGCTGAACTTAATTAAATAATCAAATGCTGAATGCTTACTATTTGCACAGCATTATATCGGGCCTCTTGGGATGAAAGAATGGACGAACTCTCTTAAGAATCTTACATAAAGTCACAAAGGCAGAGAGTAGCCCATAACTAGACATATACACAAACAAGGATTGCTTTGTCACATAATATTTTCGACAAGAGGGGTATGGAGAAGAGAAATTCTTCCTGAATTACCAGTTTCAAGAAAAGATGATATCAATGTCTGGAGTGTGGTTTTGTTTTTTTGTTTTCCTAAAGTAAACTCCACACCCAGCATGGAGCCCAACATGGGGCTTGAACTCACAACTCTGAGATCAAGACCTGAGCTGAGAGCAAGAGTTGGGACACTTAACCGACTGAGCCACCCACATGCCCCAATGTCTGGAGTCTTAAAGGACGAGCAGAACTTTGCTATAGAATACTCTAAGAACAATCAAACAGAAAAAGATGCTCAAGCTAAACCAAAAGGGTTCATTTACCTCTAAATAATAGCCTTAGTTTCCTCATGGGTTAAAAAAAAAAAAAAAAGCAAGCCAGTATCAAGGAACTCCAGAGTGTTCCTGAGTGGCAAGCTCTAGCCTTGAATCCAGTAATTTTATTTCTGTGAAATTTTATTTCTGTAAGAAAATCATGGATATTCATAAAGATTTATGTTCATCATAGTGTTCTTTATAACACTATGGCAAAAAATTGAAAGGAGTTCAAAGTTCCAACACAAGTAGAATGATTAAATGATTAAGTAGGTACCTCTGTGTTGTTGAGATTTTTTTAGAACTACATGTTCAAAAAACATTCAGTAACTGAGGAAAAGCCCCTAGTTCTATGTTGTTTTTTTTAAAGATGTAAACTTGTTTACACAGTAAGAATCTAAATTTATTCTAATAGATCTGTGGTGGATTGTCAGTCATCTTTTCCTTTACTTTTCTATGGTTTCTAGACCTGCCACAATGACCCCAAATAGTTACTTTTATGATCATGAAATAACAAATAGTTATACCACATATGAAATTCAGATTCTTGCTTTATTTTATGTGTGTGTTTGTGTGCGTGAAAAAATGCGCGTGTGTGAACCTGCGTATATACATGAAATTTCTTTGATCTCCATTCTTGTTATCTGGAACACTGGGGCATCTATTTGAAATCTCTTTCAAGACTTAGATGAACCTCCAGAACATGGGGACATAACGTGGCATGCTATGTGGACAGGACATGCGTATTTCCAATGTAAAATACTGAGGACTCACGTGGCCATCAGACCCTCTCGTGCCCCTGGCCTTGGAACAGAGAGAGGCTGAGCTGCCTACTATTGCAGCAATGGAAGGAGCATTAGTCCTTGCCATTGAGCACTTCCCAAGAATGCTCGACATTAAATCCAGCAACCAACCCAGAGATTAAATCTAGAAATCAGGTGCCAGAAAACGAGAGAGCTGTGTGGCCAGATCAGAATCCAGACCTCAGGGGCCCAGACAGGCAGATGTTGAGAAGCCACCGACAGATTGGGGCACACCAGTCCCCACCATGCCTCCCCCCTCATGCTCTCGCCAACCAAGGGTGTCCCGTGTGGAGCCTAACCCTGCGACTTGATGGGACGGAGCAAACGTGTGTTCGTGAAATATGCTGCCCGTGGATTGCACCTGAATGTGGGTCGAGCAATGCCTTCCAAAAGAGGGAGATGAAGATGTCCTCCTAAAAGGCAGAAGGGATGGGTGCTGACCTTGTCAGAGAGGCTCTCAGCTTTCAGCTTCTGCTCTTTGAGGGCCTGCTGCAGAGCCAGGATCTCAGCCTTGTGCTCCTTCACCGCCAGCTCCACCACCTGGCGGGACTCGGTGATCCGCTGGTCGGCCCGCGCCCTGCCGGGAAGGCACAGACCCATTTCAGAAGCGCCACCATCACCAATCCAGAAAAAGGAAGTGGGCCCATCTCTAATCCCAGTAAGCAACCAGACAGGCTGCAGCTGGACAGAGGCCCAACCCCGATTCCCAGTTCCAAATGATGTCTTGCTTTCTGACTGCTTACAGAGCAAAGAGTTGACCCACTTTAGACCTCGGGTAAAAATACTCTTAAGAGGTAAAGTTCCTGTGAGTACTCACTTGGAAAGGCTGAAGGGGAAAAGGCAATTTTCCAAAAGCAACCGGACTGAATACAATAGAGCAAGACTGCCACAGCCTCCCCTGGGAGCGGAAATGGAATGAGGTCCCCCTGAGGGTCCACAGGCAACCCTAATCGAGCAAACATTTCCTCTCCTTAAAGTCTATGCAGTAAGTTATGTGTTTGAGGTGCGTGTTAGGAAACAAACTTGAATCCAATGATGTATCTATAAATAAGGTTAGAGAATAGAAAAAAACTAGAAGCAAGCTAGAAAAATTGCTGCCCTTCCCCATTTAAATGGTCTTGTGTTTTGCTACTTCCATACCTGGGCTTATACAGTCTCCTCTTCTGGCCAGTGCTCTCCTCCCCCACCTCCCCTACCCTGCAAGCCCAAATCTTACTTGGCCTTCAGGGATGAACTCAAAAGGCCGTGTCCTCCGTAAAACCTTGCTCAATTTCTCCTCTTGCAAAGAAGCTCTCCTTGCTCTGTAGCCAAAGCGTAAACACACTCCTCTCTTGGCACACCCCACTCTCTATCTGAGGTGGTAAATATCCGAAAGCATAATTCATCTTCTCTATGAGACTTGCCTCTTTGAGCACAGGAATTAAGAATTATATTTTACTCATCTCGGGATCCCACGGAACACCAAAATAGAGGGGGGGTGGGGGGAAGAAAGGAAAAGCCAAGATCTTTCACAACTGTCCTTGAAAGTATACGTGAAATGTCTTCCTAAGCACAGCCCATAATTATACCTTCCATGGGGAGTTGTGTGTTTCTTGATGCTGAAGCCAGCTTCCGACCCTCAAATTGGTCTCTGAGGGATTCTAGAAACACCTCAGATAGGAGCTGCACTTGAGGGCAGAAGGAAGGGGGTCTGCGTGAAAGCAACCAGAATATACCATGAGAACTCAGGGTGAAGAGGAACAGGAGGTCTTAAATCAGCAGCCTGTCAGGTCGGCAAATACCCCGAGTAGGAGGATATCCAAAAAATGAAAATTTCTACCGGTGTCTCTTCAAATTTAAGGAGTCTCATCTTTTGCCTCCAATCTTTTCCAGTTTAACTGACTTAGCTCCCATTAAATATCCACCACATTTGGCTAAGTCTACTGTGGTCAAGTAAACGCAGGAAATACCACAATGAGTCTGATGGTGCCCAACTAAATGCTCTGTGAGAGGCATTTCTAGGCACAGTTTATCTCACTTAAGGAGTTCAGGGTACCCTAGGAAGGTCAGTTTCAGAGGGAGGGTGGTATGGGTGAGGTTATGAAGGACGGCCTCAGTTCATTTGTGCACACGTGAAGTCATGCGCTAACTCTAGCATGCACACTGGAAAATGGGACCCATTCTTCAAGATCATTTATTTCTATCTGCTGGTAAACTGTCATAATATACCCATTTTGTTAGAACCAAACACTTTCCTACCAAGAGCTGTAAAACTGTCATAACCAATCTTCCCATCAACCATGTCTGCAGTGTGAATGGCACCCCCTTGGGGTAGGAAGTCTATGACCTGCGCTATCATGGCCCCAGCAGGAAGGAGATTCTGACTTTGGAGATCAAAGTGGGAAAGCAGAGGAAAGATGCTGCTTGAACTTATTTCCTACCACAAAAGAAAAAAACTAAACTGTCCTTGTAGAGAAGCTGTTCTCCACCAAGGGTGATGCTGCCCCTCAGGGGACATTGGACAACGTCTGGAGACATTTTTGGTGTCACAACATGAGGAAGGGGTTGCTACTGGCATCTAGTGGGTAAAAGCAGGGATGATGCTTCCATTCTACGATGCATAGGACAGGCCCCACAACAAGGATTATCTAGCCCAAACAGTCCATAGTGCCGAGGTTGAGAAACCCCAGTGTAGACAGGTGACTAGCTTTACACAGGAGCAGGATTAAAATGGTGATGGTCTTGCTACATGGTCACAATGATAACAAAGGCAAAGTAAGGGTTTCTGCCAAGAGAGCACTGAGCTATTTGCCCTGCTGACTCCCAGGCCTCCGCATGGGGTAAAAGGACACCAGCTTCCAACACAGACAGAATCCAAGTGACACTGACCATATTTACAAGTAGGATGACCAACCCATCCTAGTTTGCCCAAGAGTTTCCCAGCTTTAGCACTGAAAGTCTTGTATGCTAGAAACTTCTCTCAGTCCTGGGCAAGCTGGGACTGTTGGTCACCCTGTTACTAATGCTCAGGTGATCCCGGTGAAGACACCTGTCACTGGCTTTCTACAAACAGGAAGCCCCACCTGCTCTGCTTCTCGGTGTCCAGCATCCTCTGTAACTCTCGGACCCGACACTCAAACTGGGACTTCTCGTCTCCAAGGACGCTCCTCCACGCCTCCCACTGCCGCTCTTTTTCCAGCAGCTCATCATTCAGGGCCTCCAGGTCCATGACCTGTTCCTCCAGCATCGTGCAAGTGGTCTTCAGAGCCTCCATCGTCTGCAAATCAGTACCACTGAGTTGTGCCTTGTATCAAATGAGGATTTCCCGGATGTTACTTTCGTTGGATCAGTGTCAGAAAAGCACAAGTTTCTAACTACAATCTGAAACACAGTGTATCTGTTTTCTTCTACAGACCCAGGGGACCAGACAAGAATGGATAAAGGGCCATTTCTGCCACCATCTTAAAGACAGAACCCAATGCAAGCCAGGGGTTAGAGACTACGCTTAAAAGTCAAGGGGCTCACACTAGCCTCCCAGAATATTCTATTTTATTTTTACCTTTTTTTTAAAAGTCAGAATTAAGAGAACAACACACTTTTTAAAAGTTACTTTTTCCAAACCCCCAAGCCCTCAAAACATAGACGTGCTGATGAGAAAGAGCCCATTTAACGGTCAGGGCTCAGTCTTGGATCCCTTGGGAGAGGTATACCGGGCGCCTGCTCTGAAATCTAACAGGATCAAAGGGTGCCAGGGGTCTCTGACACAGCATACTGCCCTTACTTGCTTCTGGCTCGTGAGCTGCATCTCCCTCTCCGTAATCTCGCGGCGGAGATGGTCTACCTCACTTCGTAATTGTACTATCTCATCGTTGGCGCCAGAAGCCTCGTCGAGTTGTTTGGACAAGTAGAAATTTTGGTTGTTGAGCTCAGCGTTGTCCTCGGTCAGCTGGTTTAGCTGCTCCTCCAGGTCTGTGATTACCTAAAAGAGGAAAGGAACCTGGTTCTGCATCCAGCAAGTCCGTTTGAAATGAGAAACTGCTTCCAGAGCCGCTGATTTTGGAACCTACGTGACAATAACAATCCACGTGCCACTCACATTTGCTCATCCAACCCTGGCCGCCAAAGCCAAACTCCCATGCCCGCCCACTTAGCACTAACACACACGTGCTGTGGTGGAAAAAGAAAAGTCTCTGATTCTTTCTCACTCATGATTTAACTGGAAGACATGGCAAAAATAGATCAATCAAAAGAGATTGCCATATGGAAGGGGCAACTTTAAATGAGATCAAGTTAATGGATGATAATATAATGTGGAGAATGCAAGCCAAGGAAAGGCGTCTAAGAGACTGGCATCACAATCAGCTAATTAAACAAACGGCACCATCCAGAGGACAGCAGAACTGGAGATAGTCTTAGAAAGCAAAATAAAATTCTTATCAAGGACTGACTATGAAGGACACTAAAAGTTATTTTAATATCTCAGCAATAAATTTAATTTCATGCAACAAAAGGAAAAAATTTAAGGGAAGCTCAGAATAATCCTGAAAATATTGTACTATGGCATCACTTTAATGGTTTTTATTATACAGTTAGCTATCAAAAATGGGAAGGCATGTATATGAGATTGTCATTTTATTGAGAGAGATTTAATCTGGTTTTGCTAAATTATTTCCCTGCTCAATGGCAGAATGACTTCGATTTCAGTGCATTTAGCTTCCCTATTCTCTTTTCTGAGGTTCAGTATCAGTGCTTGCAGAGAGCTTTTGTATATAATACTTTCGAAGTTTAAGGGCAATTTTCTAATAATAGTTTGAATGAAGCACACAGGCAGTAAATTAAATTTTATGTAACAAAAAGAAGTAAATTAAAAGGAAATGCCTTGAAGCCTACAGTTTATTGTTTCCAAGTCCCAAACCTAGAGTAGACTTAGTTTATGAAATGTTGCCACTGTTTCTATGACTAATTCCCTATTTTAGCCCCCTTTGATTATCAATTTTAAAAAAATCTTCCCAGCCACAAAGAATTAAAAAACATCAATTAAGAACATTTGTTCAATGTGGCTCAGAAAACAGAGCTTTCCATTTTATTAACTACGCTGATAAGCTTTTAATGTAGTAAGTGGTCTAGTAATGTGTACTTTAATGTCAAAAGCCCTGCTAATTCCTAATGTATTGGTTGAGGTGCACTGTTGGCTACAAGATGGGGAATAAAGGTTATCTGGTTGGGTCCTTAGCTAGGACCCCTTTATCAGGGAAAATGGGAAGACTGCAAGTTTGTCATTTCTAGTCGGCAGTTATGCCTTAAAGGGATCCCTGGACCACCCTTTGGGTGCATGGTTAAATCTCCTAAAACCAGAAACAATAAGTAAACAATGCCCAATAGTTCAACTGGTCTCCATCTTATATGTAGTGAAGCCATTCCTTAAGATAGTTTTCATCCTGGACTATAAATGTCTCCATTTAACTACTATGCTTCTTTTTAATGTCCTTCCCCCCAACACACCAAAAACAAAAACACAAGAAACAGAGGCAAGCTGGCCTGGAAACTATGTTCTCAAATGGAGTCTGGAGCCCCAAATAAAGCCATCTTGAACTTTGCAGGGTTGGGGTCTTCATCTGTGATAAGGAGGTAGATACTATATTTACTACCTCCTCCGTTCCATTTTTTTTTTAATGTTTTGAATTTTCTTGCATACTATTCTACCTTAATGTAGCCTGTGAAATACAAGGGATAAAAATTAATGACCAAGATAATGCTTCATTTTAAAGATTATCATGGTACCTCTTGTGGAGCAAAGAGGCTACAGAAAATCTGCTCACATAAGAATATACACGTTGCCAGGGGCGCCTGGGTGGCTCCGTCGTTAAGCGTCTGCCTTCGGCTCAGGTCATGATCTCAGGGTACTGGGATCGAGCCCCACATCGGGCTCCCTGCTCAGCGGGAAGCCTGCTTCTCCCTCTCCTTCTCCTGCTGTTTCTGTTCCCTCTCTCTCTGTGTCTCTCTCTGTCCAATAAATAAATAAAATCTTTAAAAAAAAAAAGAATATACACGTTGCCAAAATAATTTACTCAGCACTCAAAAACATACCTAAGCCTTTGGGTTCTCACTCCCTTTCTCTGATTTATGGGGAAAAAATTGCAATTTATTATTAGCCCATTTCTGCTAACTCTTCTCCTTTCAAAATAGATTATAAAGTGCTAAAGACAAAATACTTGAAAAGCTCAATGAAGTGCCAAGATTATGACTCTCACTTCAGTTGAGACAGGCCCACCGGAGTGGGAGGCATCCTTCTACTTCCCTATTGCCATTCAGTTTTCAAGGGGTCTCAAATCTCTGATTTCTACTTACAGTTTGTGAATGTTGGTTCTACCCTATTTTGCATGTTTGTCCAGAGGAGGCTTATGTGTTCGTGTGAAGCACCCAAACACTCATTAAAGCATTTTAACTCATTCAGACTTCTTATATATTCTTTCTGCCAAAGGCATAACATGTTTAGCTTGTGACTCTATTTTGAGGCGCTGGAGTTGTGGTATTAAGTGTTAGTATTAGACACCCCCCCACACACACCCACACATACATTATTGGGTTTACAGATATTGAAATGACTTGCGACACAGGCAGAAAATTAATGGTCTCCATGGTTTAAAAAAAATTGTTTTAAAGTATTGTGATAGGCAATCTGTGATTTTGAACCAGGTAACGTGCAAGGAGGATTCTTAGGTCTACCATGTGTCCGTGGGTGTATTCTCTCCATACCAAAGGCAAGTGATCTGTTTATTATTAGTCTGTTAACCTTTCAACCCCAAGGATACAGGGTAAAAAAGAGAAACTGAAAGGCTGACTCCATCTTAGCAGTGAGAAGAGGGAGACAGCTTCCTAACACAGGGGCCAACAGAGCTTTCTTCTATGCTGTTTTTGCAGATAAGAGATCGTGATGCATTTCTAAGAGGAAATAAGGATATAAAAAATGATCTACTCTCAGTGTCCGAGAGAGAGAGAGAGAGAGAGATCTCTATTTGGGGTTATCTGTTGCTTTTCAAGCAAACCTGACAGTTCTGAGCAAGTTCTGTTTACCTCTCACACCTGATGGGAAGACCAGTAGGGAGAAGGTTACCAGGTATATGTTCAATAGCGCAATGGGGGTTAGAAACCAGTTAGATGATGAGCATCGGGCTAAAAAGACACAGGGCTAAAGTCCTACTGGAATGTCTGGTTCCTCCTTGAAGGCAGCTATTTGCATATTATTTATTTTTAATCTTATAGCTGACAGATTGATTCATAATTAAAACTGTGTCATATGTTTGCCCACCAACTCCCCTCTGAAACAGACTTAGGTAGGGTTTTAGGTGCCAGATTGGATCAAACCCTTTTTTTAAATCTCGTCAAAATATAGAAATGGTTTGAGCTGGAAAATCTTACAGCTCATGAGCTTTTTAAAAGTTGCTAACTGGGAGCTCCTATCAGTTGAGTTATTACAAGAGTTCCCACCAGTAACAAAGATGACGTCTCCTTGCAGAGACAATCTCAGATAGTGCCAGTAAGACAGAAACATCCATCAGGCCCTTCAGAAGTGTCTTTAAAGCAGACTTTGAAGTTGAAAAAGGGTAACAGAGATCTGCTATTGCTGCCAAATGTTGTCCTAAAGCAGTGGTTTTCAAACTTTTTAAAGGGGCAGACCATTTTCTAAACAAAAGAATATGTCCTAAACCCAGTATAATAAAATATTAATAGTAACCAATACTGTTTAGCACTTGCTATGGACCAGGCCCTGTGTAATCCCTTGGATACATCATCTAATTCTTGCAGGACCGCCAAGACACAGGCATTAGGACCAAATTTGATTCTGTGACTTAGTGTTTCCTAAGTTTTGAACGTATATTGGAACTAAGCCGCTGTCTCTCTGCCCTCACCAAGCCCCCCAAAGAGCAGTTATTAAATGAATTATGCATCTTATACTTGACGATATATTGAAATGGGGAATATACAATGTCAGTGCCATTTTACAAGTAAGCGAATGGAGGCTTGGGAGTTTAGCATCACACAGACAAAGAGGCCAATTTCGAATCAGAACCCAGTCTGACTCCAGAGTGCATGGTTGGACCACGAGCAACCCAGCTGCTCTTGCCGAAGTGTGGGTGGGGGGTCACTCTTTCGAGTTCCCCCTTCCCACTGGGAGAGGTCCCAAGGCTTCTCCACAGAATGTCAGAAGTAAGTAAAGCAAGGATTAGAAGTCACTGCTCCCATAAAAAAAGCAAATGTGAGGGATCAAGAGAATATAAAAGTTACATAAGAAAGTAACCAAATTCATTCTACATACTGGCATATTCTATTTAAAAACAAACCTCTGATTTTTCAAATCTGGGGGTGGGGATCATTTCATTTCTCACATGGAAACATTTGAGAGTAAACCAATACATTTGTTATTTTGATTGTCTTGCAGGTTTCACAGCTGTGTACACATTTCAAAACTCGTAAAGGGGTGCCTGGGTGGCTCAGTCATTAAGCGTCTGCCTTCGGCTCGGGTCATGATCCCAAGGTCCTGGGATCAAGCCCCGCATCAGGCTCCCTGCTGGGTGGGAAGCCTGCTTCTCCCTCTTCCACTCCCCCTGCTTGTGTTCCCTTTCTCGCTGTGTCTCTTGCTGTCAAATAAATAAAATCTTTAAAAAGAAAATAAAATCTTTAAAAACTCTTAAAGTTACTGTACTCCAAGTATACCTCAACAAAGCTATAAAAATGTTTTTTAAAAAAGCTCTTATTGGGACGTCTGGGTGGTTCAGTCGTTAAACATCTGCCTTCGGCTCAGATCATGATCCCAAGATTCTGGGATCGAGCCCCACATCAGGCTCCCCACTTGGTGGGGAGTCTGCTTCTCCCTCTCCCTCTGCCTGTTGCTCCCCCTGCTTGCGCTCTGTCAAATAAATACATAAAATCTTTTAAAAAAAAGCTCTTATGAATATGTGGCGCGCACACACACACACACACTTATTCAGTGGAATATTACTCAGCCATGTAAAAGGGATGAGACTGTGCCATCTGTGACAACATGGTTGGACCTAGAGGGTATTAGGCTAAGTGAAACAAGTCAGACAGAGACAGACAAGTACCATATGACTTCACTTACATGTGGAATCTAAAAACCAAAACAAATGAACAAACGAACAAACAAAAAGCAGAAGCAGACCCACAAATACAGAGAACTGATGGTTGTCAGAGGGGAGAGGGAGGGGGAGAGATGGGTAAAATAGATGAGAGGGAGTGGGAGATACAGACTTCCAGTTCTGGGACGAATAAGTCACAGGGATGAAAAGTACAGCATAGGGAATATAGTCAATGGGATTATCATAGAATCGTATGGTGACAGATGGTAACTACACTTGTGGTGAGCCTAGCATAATATATAGAGTTGTTGAATCACTGTGCTATAGACCAAAAACTAATGTAATATTGTGTGTCAACTATACTTCAATTAAAAAAAAAAAACTGTTATGCCAAAAGACTAAAAAAAGAGAAAACTCCAGATGAAGGATTAACGATGTACACATTTATAACATATCCAAGTTTATTTTAGGAAAAAATAGTAATATAAAAAAAAAATCACGGTCATAAAATGATCTATGTTTTATTCAGTGATCATTTACGAGCATGTATGTAATATAAGCAAATAACTCGCGCGTAAAAAAAGAAACCGAGACAGTAAGAAACCAAAAAAGTGGGGGCACGAGAGTACAGGAAAAGAACGCATCAGCAACTCAAGGAAGAGAGGCAGAATGGAGGAGATCGGGAGATGCTTTTAAGGCGGGCCTACCCCTGATGCAGCCATTGGCATCGGGAAATACAGACCAAAAATCCATCTGCCAGGTACCTGCTAGAGTCAAACAGAGGCATATCATGAGATATATACTAGCTACTCCACTCTTCGGTATATGCTCGTCAGAAACAGGTGCTTACGGCCACCAAAGGACTCAAGCAACAGTGCTTCCTGACAGCTGTGTTCCTAACGGTAGCAATTCAAATTCCATCAGCAGGGGAGTGGATAAATAAACTCCACGTCTATGCATCCAATGGCAACGCTACACCATAATTAATGAAAGGGAACAAATTCTTGATGGGTTCAACCACACTGATGAACCTCACAGACAATTTAAGTAAAAAACAAAAACAAAAACAAAAACAAAAAAACTAAGCCCAAGAGAGCACATCCTCTGTGATTCCATCTGTCTGAAGTTCAAGAACAGGCCAAACTGATCTCTGGTATCAGAGGTCAGAACTGTGGTCACCCTTTGGGCAAAGGATGCTGATAAGAAGGGGACGTGAGGCAGCCCGTTGGAGACTGAAAATGTTCTGGATCTTGATCTATGTGGTGGCTACACAGTTGTCTATATGGTGCAAAAATTTCATTCAACTGTACCCATAAGATTAGTGCACTTTATGCATTTTACGGTGTGGATTTTATAACTAAATTAAGGAGGAAAAGCATACACTCTTAAGACTTAACGTCCCATTTATAATAGGTAAAGAGGAAAGAAAGAGTTCATTACAAGACAATAAAATATGTACGTGGGGAGTACGGTGGGGTTGTTTCTGGAAATTCACAGATGCGAATAACACAAATGGAGACAAGTTCACTGAGGACTAAGAAGGTAATAAAGCCATGAAAGTACCAAAGAAAGGAGGTGGAACCATGAATAAAGTGACATCCTATCTTCTGAAAGGGCCCTATTTCAGTCCTTTGTTCCAATGGGAAACAGAGCAAGCTTCTGCTGACCCTACCCCATCACATAATCTGTGCACGACGCTTCTCCACCCACAGAATTTACTTCTCTCCATATAAATGATGTCTCCCAAAGAGCCATAGAGTTTTATTTTGCCTGGTAGGAAGTTAAATTTCTAGGTCCACAGAACTTGCCAGACTTTCCTCTCTGCGGCAGTGGTGGGCTGGAGAAGCCTTGGGTCGCAACCACCTCCAGCGTCCACACAGCGTCTAGCTGGGACTAGCCTCGGAACCTTCTACACTGGGGCGGGAGTGGGAGCTGCCTTGGGACTTGCTGCAGCTACTGCAGCCTATGCAGTGAGAACTATTCCCACCACTCCAACTATCCTTCCCCAAACATAAAGAATGGTTTAGAAATTTTTAAACTGGCAGGAACCCGAGAACCGGCATTATCTGAGGCTTAGGAAGTCCAAATCAGTTTGACCCCATTAAGTGCTTCAAGTGGAAAGTCTGTAACAAAAAATCGGTCAGTTGATATTATAAGAGATGCCCCCTCTTCCCTCTTGGTGTCTAGTCTCATGTTATTTTAATCATCTTTAGATTTAATACTCACAGTACAGCTGTTACGAAGGGCATCAAATTTGCGCTGGATTTCATCTCTATGGGCCTAAAAGGTAAGAAGTCGATTATAAATTTTCGTAGGGTAGAATACAATTCTACATGCTATGGATCAAATAAAGAAAAGAGCGATTAAACTAGAAAGCCAAGAATGCGGTTGCAGCCGCCCAAACATCCGGTTTTCAAAGAACTAATTAATCAAGTCATGTCCAACATCAGAAATTAAAGTTACAGGAATACACAGTGCTGTGTTAACAACACTTGACGACTTAGACCCTGAGAGACAGACACACGCACGCAGACACACACACGCACACGCACGCAGACACACATGCACGCAGACACATGTGCATGCGCGTGCACAGACACACGCACGCACGCGCACGCACACACGCGCACGCGCAGACACACACGCACGCAGACACGCGCGCGCGCGCAGACACACACGCACACGCACGCAGACACACACACGCGCGCGCGCACACACGACAACAGCCAGGAAAAACAAGGGATTTTTTTTGTTGTTGTTGTTAATCAAAAGCCGCCGAGATTCAGAAACCCGACGTTGACCTTCAAGTAAGCAGAAGGCCTTCTCCAAGGCAGAGCTGCTCCACAACAGCAGCATTTGTTCAGCTGACACTCAAGGACTTCGCGTGCACCTGATAGGCCATACACTGTGGGGCCGTACGGCACACGTGGAGCTACCGCCACTCACTGAGGGAGGGGAGAAAGTTAACGAGTCGTGATTACAAACAGTGACAAATGCTATGGAAGAAACAAACAAGGTGCAGGAAGAAAAAGGATAAAGGGGACAGAAAGGAACTTACTTAGATGGGGTAATCAAGGAGGGCTTCTCTGAAGAGGTGACACTTCAACTGACACCCATACTATGATGAGGAGCCAGCCATGCAAAGAACAGGAAAAGGCAGAGGGCCAAAGTCTTGAAGCAAGAAAGGGTCTGGTGCATTTGACGAACAAAAAAAGGCCTGAATGGCTACAGCAGAGCTTTTCAAACTTCAAGCTATGACCCAAGAGCAAGCATGACAAGGGGGGTTTTTCTTTCTTTTTTGTTTTGTTTTGGTTTATTCGATGAAATGGAATAAACAGAATAGAACAGAGAATACTGGGATGTACCTTGGATAGGGAAGCACTGTCACAGGACACTTCTGTTCCAAATACCATAATTCACCAAATTTAGGAGGCTGTCAATCATCAGACATTGTAATTTTACGTGGCATTAAGGAAAACAAGGTGCTGTTGACTAAACTATGACATGTCCACATGTCTGTGTGTCCACATGACTAGAGAGTCATATACCATCTATGACTATAAGATGCACCCTGATTTTAGATACCTTAGAATCAATGAAGTGGAATATATATATATATATACGCTCCCTTGTATTAGACTATAAAGTAAATGTATTTTTGGTGGGTAGTGGTCAAACAATTTTTGGCTAAAGCACAGCAAGAGAAGGAAAAAGTCGCCCAAGATGATGGTAGAGAGGCAGGCAGGGACCAAGAATCTCAAAGACCCAGAATGGAGTTTGGGTTTCATTCAAAATACCATTAGTTGGAAGCCAATGGAGATTTTAAGAAGTAGAGTGAAATGATCCAATTGTCACTTTGTGGATGCTGTAGCAAGAACAGATCAAAATAGGACAAAGGTAGATGTGAGCAGGGAAGCTACTAAGGAGGTTGTTGCTGTCATTCAAGGAGGAGCTGACGGTGGCTTCGAGTAGGACGGTGGCAAAAGACAGAGAGAAGCGGACGGCAGTGAGATCTCTTTTGGAAGCACAGGTAATAAGACTTGCAGACAGACACTGGGAAAAGAAGGGAAAGGATGCCCTCACAGACCTTTGACTTGAGAAACAGGGTAGATTGTGGTACCAGAGCTCAGCTATGAAAGTCCAAAGAAGAATCTAATTTGAGGCAGAGGCAAATGCAGCCCTGCTCTTAAAAAAAAAAAAAAAAAAAAAAAAAGTCTCTGTCAGGTCTATGAGACAACTAAGTCAAAAATTTTAGAGCTGTGATGTATTCTCTAATACATCTATTTTGCCATAAATATTCTAAATTTATAACAGCAGATAGACGCTGCAGAAAAAAAGATTAGTGAGCTTGAAGACAAAGCACTAGAAACTACCCAAAATGAAACACACAAAGACTTTATTTATTTTTTTTTAAGATTTTATTTATTTCTTTGACGGAGAGAGAGAGACACAGCGAGAGAGGGAACACAAGCAGGGGGAGCGGGAGAGGGAGAAGCAGGCTTCCCGCCGAGCAGGGAGCCCAATGCGGGGCTCGATCCCAGGACCCCAAGATCATGACCTGAGCCGAAGGCAGACGCTTAATGACTGAGCCACCCAGGCGCCCCCACACAAAGACTTTAAAAAATGAACAAAGTATCAGTGCGCTGTGAGACAACTTTGAACTGCCTAATATGCATGTACTTGGAGTCCCTGGAGGAGGGTAGGGGTCGGACAGAAAAAACAGTTGAAGAAATAATGGCCACAGATTTTTCAAAGTTGATAAAAACCATAAACCCACAGATGCAAAAAGTTCAAGGAACCCCAAGCACAAGAAACACAAAGAAAATTAAGCTAAATCACATCTTTATCAAACTGCTTAAAACCAGTAATAAAGAGAAAAAGCTTAAAGCCAGAGAAAAAAGACAAGTTACATATAGAAAAACAAAAAGATTCCTCACCAGAGGGTGGGTGGGAAAAGGGGAGGTGAGGGGGTGAAGCACGTTAGAAGACAGTAGAACAACATCTTTAAAGCACTGAACAGAAAAACAACAAAAAACCCAAAACCTTTGACATTCTATACCCAGCAAAAATATCCTTCAGAAATGAAGGTGAAATAAAAGACTTTTTCAGATATACAAAAGTTGAAGGAATTTGCCACCTGCACTGTAAGAAATGGTAAAGGAAGTCCTTCAGGCAGAAGGAAGGTGACAACCAGAAATATAAATCCACACAAAAGCATGACGAGCACTGGGAAAATGGCTTAAAAAAAAAAAAAGTTGCAAAATAGACTCACAGATTCATGAATAAAAAGTTATCATTGAGAATCAACTCCCCACATCATTAGCCCATATTTTGATGGACTAACTTACCAGTCTCTTACTTTTCCCCCAAAATCAATCTGCTCTATGCCCAGCAATAATCCGAGAGATTTACTGATTTAATGGGGTAATGAATGCCATTGACCCAAAGTAGGAACATCGCACTACCACTGAAACCAAATGGCAATCCTCTTTGAAGTTAAAATGTAATGGAGTACCATCATTATGGCTTTTGATTTATTATTGACTGAGTTATAAACACAAAACGTAGAACGGATCCTGTTATGACTGCTGGAGATTCTATAAGCATTTAACAATTACTGAACTGATCTGAGCAAGAAAATGTCAAGAAACATGTTTTATGTTTCTTTGAAATAACTTGTAAAACAAGTGCACAAAAAAACAAAAGGTCACACAATAGTTTATATAAAGATAGTAAAATGCGTAAGACAGTGTTTAGATCCTCTCAATGAAATTTTTGAGTGTTCACTAGGTATCAGGTGCTACAGAGAATAAATATTTACACCCTTCAAAGGACCCTGAAGAGCTTTTGTTTATGTGGATTACATTTATCTATATTTACCACTTTAGAAATTAAAATGGAGATTTTTTCCCAAATATTTACTCTTTATTTCTTTTAAAATAACACTGCTTTTGCACCATCAGTGCAAACGCTAACACAATGAAAAATGCCAAATGACATCTTAGCATTATTATGAAAATAATCTGAATTTGGGGAACCCCCTTAGGGATCCACCAATCCCACTTTGAGAACTGCTGACCTAAGGGTTGGGTGGCAATCAGGGAGAATGCACAGGCTGCAGCCTGAAGACTGGAAAGGCACTCTTTTTGGGGAATACTTATGTTTTCATTAATGTTAAAGAGAGTTACAAGAGGAAGAAAAGAGAATTATATAATGCAGTCTTGATGAGAGAGAAGTACCTGCAGAACTCGAGAAAGGAAACTAATGTTTAGACGTCTGACCATCTTCTGAGATCCATGGACAGGATTCTAGAACAATCAGGCTTCCACACATCCATCCCTTTCCCTGTGAATGCGGGCACCAAGCAAGACTGTCACCTCATGTGCTCTAATTTTAGATCTTGCTTATCATGCCAATGGCTTGCTTAATTAAATACACAGATTGATATTTATGTAAAACAAATGAGAGTATGCATTGACTCATGATTTTAACAAATCAAAGAGGATGACATTGGGAACCCATGGCCACACCATGCTGGGAGGGTGCCTTTCGTTAGTGTCTCTAGCTTTAGACTCTTGATTATTCAACATTAGTCATTTAACCAAATCAGTAAAAGAGCATGACGACAGGGACCTGGACACGAAGAGTGTGTCGTGGGGTCATGCTGCTGTACACAGAGCCTACGTCAGGCCCCCACCCTGTGGCCCCCATTCAGAGTGATGTATCATATCATGCTTCTGTCTGCTCTACAGTGTGCAGACTCAAATTCTCTTCCTTAGATAAAGGGATGGAGTCTTCAATATCAAGTCCGGGTGGAAAATCCTTTCCTCCGCCAAGAAGCATGGAAGCACCTTAAAAGCCTGGCTTTTTGTTTCAATACGACTCTCCTGATTGGCCTCCACCTTGATTCATTCTCAGCTTTTGATGGCCCGTGAATCTCCATGCGAACACAACGGAGGAGAGTGGGTAGCAAGAAAACATCAAGGAGACCAACCAGTGGCTTCCCGGAGGACCCTGCCACACTTCTTCAATGGAGACCATTGACTGAGCTGCACTCCATCTAATCTGCTCCAGGGCAGAGGCCAGAGTAACTGCTCCCTCCCCGGGCTCGGAGACGGCAGCCTCTTAAAATTAAGCAGTAATAGCCCGTTTGACTATTCATTCCCTTTTATTGATAAATCAGCCTGCTATGAAGCTCGCAAACCTCCTCAGAGATTTCAGATCCAGCTGATTTAATTTGGCGGACGCTTACATGGGGCCTGCCCTGGGGCCTGAACAATGAGACAGAGTCAGGGTACTGCACCCGTGGCCACTTCCTCTTCCTCTCGGAAAATACAGTCTTCAGCACAAATTCAACAAAGCCATTCAGGCAACAGCTGCATGCGGTCCATAACCAGGTTTATGGGACATAATCGAAGGGAGGGGAGAGGAAAACTCACGGCCTCAAAACTGGACCGAGGCAAGTTGATACGGGATTTGCATTCTTGCATGACAGGCTACAAACAGCTCTGAGGGTTTGTTTGTTTTGTTTTTTTTTTTCCTGCCATCACTTTGAAAAAGCCCTATTTTCCAAGGCAACTTCATCTGCAAGAGTGGTAGAGCCCTGGTTTCTAGACTTAGGGAGGTTTGTTTCTTTATTTTTTCATAAGAAGATGCTCTGAGGCAGTGACCTCATCTGACTAAGTCGTGACTTGCTGCTGTGAAGGCTTCCAGCAGCCATTAGACACAGCACATTCTAACCAGCAGCAAGACAGGACTTAAAGACTAATTTCCCCACAGATAAATAGCAGTGACACATGCTCTATTTTATATCCTCCTTCTGAATGCGCAGGACAAGATGCATGGCTACCACCCTCCCTCCCAACTCCAACAGAGCGGTGAGATCAATGTGTCCTTCTCGGCTCCAAAGTAAAAGGATTTGAGGAATTACAGGCCAATCCCCTGGGGAGAAAAGGCTAAAGACACAGCACTAGGCACATAGCAAGAACTCATTAAGTATGGATTAGATTACTGATGTCTCCTTCTCCTTCTTTCAGAGCGTGGGTGGTTTGGACAGCGTGGGGAAGATATTAATACACAACACATTCAATATAATAGTGGCTGGATTTTTAGATGCCTCCTTTAGCAGCTAAGAAATGCTATCTGGCTGTCTCTCTCCCCATCCACCCAATTCCAGAAAGCACATAAGCCTTCTTGGCACGCATTCTTTTATACTCATTTCATTCCTACCTCCGTATTTTTCTTCTATAGACTTATTTTCTCTTGGCCTTTTCTTTCTTATTTTATCTTGTTATACTGTTTTGTTTCAAAATGGATTCAGAGCAGTTTGGAAAGATGCAAGGCAGAGGATAAATAAAGAGAGATCGTGACTGTTTCTTTTCCAAACCAAGTATAAGGGGCACATGGCATAGCACACAGGGAGTGTTCTCACTGAGAAATTAAGGTTGCAATCAATATCTGACCTTGGCATGAGTCCTGCAAAATCTGAGATGCACCTGCACCTTCACCTTCCTAATAGGAGTTACTCTGTATTCCCAGAATCCTGGAAGCCTCCATGTCCTAGACTAGTCCATAAGGACCCTGGCACTGTCAGATCATGTTCCAATCTGGTTCAGATAATGGGCTTCCCAAAACCAACAATGGAAGGTAGCTTCTAAGAAGATTGTTTTAAAAAAACAAAAAACAAAAACATATATATATATATATATAGGCGCCTGGGTGGCTCAGTCAGTTAAGCGGCTGCCTTCGGCTCAGGTCATGATCCCAGGGTCCTGGGATTGAGCCCCGCGTCGGGCTCCCTGCTCAGCGGAGAGCCTGCTTCTCCCTCTCCCACTCCCCCTGCTTGTGTTCCCTCTCTCGCTGTGTCTCTCTCTGTCAAATAAATAAATAAAATCTTAAAAAATACACACACACACACACACACACTACTTTTGAACAGGATTAAATCATAAGCAACGAATGTGCATGGCCATCTGTAGAACTAACCCCACTCTACATGCTTAGAGATGCTCAGTGATGGAAAGGAGGACCGCATCCAAGATGAATCAGAGTGAGTAAGGTACCCACCTAAGTACCTTATTTTAGAAAACACGAAACCCAATCAGCTGCAGTGTGCCCTGCCCACGGAAGAGGGTACCCTGACCAGCATGCATGACTGTGCCTGTCCACTTGGCAAGTACACTATGTTACTATCAGCAATGGATTTGCTTGGCTGATGCTAGCCATTAAACTCATTTGGCTTTCTGGGCCAAGACCAGGTCCACCAAGCAGCCTTCCAAAAGAAATGAGGTTTTTAAGGAGACTTCTCTGAAGGAGAAAAAAATGGGAAGATGAGCCACCCAGAGTATCCCAGTCAACTTGGTGGTTGTATTTTCCACTGTTAAGTAGATGAGCTCTCATTTTATACGTAAGATTCTTGTCAGTTTTGTTAGCCTGGGTCAGTCCCTGTGAGAAGGATCAACTATGGGAAACTGAAAAAGTCATATTTTTAGACTTCCAGAAAGAACCAAGGTCTAAATCCAGTGACACCTTCACCTACCGCCCCCCACCCCAAGTTCTACTTCCTGAGAACACTCTTCAGTTGGGTAAACTGTTGTCTCCGAAAGAGCAGAGAAGCCAGGTTCCTCTGAGAGAAATGAATCTCTCATTCAGAACAACTTTTCCATCCAGAACATACTAGATGCATACATAAGACTTGAGGAGAATTTACAGCTTAAAACAAACAAACCTGCAAATGAAGGTTAACCAATACAAAAATAGAAATATGGTAGGAAGACTACTATAAAATATAAGACTATTATTTTTTTAATGATCACTGAAAACTAAGTAGAAGATTCAAGTAAATGGCCTTCAGCTCAAACTAAAATTTTAAATTTAATGATGATTATTTTTAAAAGAGGGAAGATACATAAAGGAAGGAAGGACTGTTTCAAGATACTAAGGAAAGGTCAGATGTTGACACTAATTCTCAGGAAGGAGAATTCGCACCTAAGCCAGTTTTCTGGCCATTAAATATCTCTAGGGATCGTTTTTTCCTCTGTTGGGATTTGTCCGAGTGAGCAAATCTCCCCAGTGCCACACTCCTCCCGGCTGAGGCCTGGAGCAGCCTGGAGGTACCTGTCCGTAGACTTACCGTGAGTGCCTGGATCTCCTCCTCTGCCTCCGCTGTGGTCTCTTCCAGTTCAGTCTTGGCCTGGCGCAGCTGGCTCTCCAGGGCTGCCCGGGCAGCCTGCAGGGCCGTCAGCTGGGACTCGCGCTCCTGCAGCGAGAGCTGTAGCTCCGTGAGCTGGCGCTTTAGCTCCAGTTTCTGCTCCTCGTGCTCTAGGCTGACCTGAGACGGGCAGAGAGAGACACACAAATGCTCAGTTGACCCCAGCTAGAGAGAATGCAACTCACTAGTCTAACGAGCTGAGCCTGACTAGCTGAGACACAACCTGATGCTCAACCTGCATCTTAAATGTGGTCATGGAGTCAAATTCCCAGCGCTCAACTAACTGCGAAGGAGACAACAGAGCCGCTATAACACAGGTCTAACTTCAGGAGTCTCAGAAATGACCAGGAACAAGACCGTGGAAGAGAATGTCTGTACAAACCAACCCTTACTTACAAACACTCAAAGGCCTGGGGAGGCTTCAAAAGAAAAACCACACAAAAATCTCGAGTGCAAACTATGACAATTACTTTTATTAGAAAAGCATTTAAAAGTAAACTCGGCGGAGAGCCTGGCTATAAATAACATCATATTGGTAACAGGGACCTCTTTACAATTGGGATAAAAATGGAACCACAGAACTGAATTCTTTTTACTTTAAACGTTCCTGCTCTGGGGCGCCCGGGCGGCTCAGTCGGTTAAGCATCCGACTCTTAGTTTCGGCTCAGGGCATGATCTCATGGGTCATGCGATCCAGCCCCAGGTCAGGCTCAATGGGGAGTCTGCTTGAAGATTCTCTTCTTCTGCTCCTCCCCTTGCGTGCTCTCTCTCTCTCTCTCTCTCTCAAATAAATCTTTAAATACATACATACATCCATACTCCTCTGATTTGTTCTAATTAGGTAACCCACATTAATGTCACATTATGAAGGAATCATTCTTCCCATCTATCCTTCTATCTACTCAATGTTTCATCCATTCAAGAAAAATGTACTCAGCAACTTCCATATAAAAAGGAATATGAAGATGAAAGACAGTTTCTGCACTTGAAGTGGAGGAGAAGTGAAAACCAACCATGTATGTGGTCAAGTGTAATGGTCAAAATATGTGGGGATGTAGTGGGAACACAGTGGAGGGTAAAGGTGGTAACAACTCTGCATATGTTTATTGAAAAATTCATAGGAGCCAAACCAGCAAATAGGAAAGAAAATTCCAAGCAGAGGAACCAAGACATCCAAAGGCATGGAGATGAGGGAGACCCATGGCCTATCTATTGACCTAACCAACACTGACAAGGATTGTCCTAGCGACCAGACTCTGTGCCAGTCATTGTGGATGTCAAGTAAATAAGAGGTACTTGCTGCCCTCAGGAAGCTCACTGTCTAACAGGTGCTGCCAACAGGTACACAACGTGATGACCTAAACACACAAGGCTGTGGGGACATCCAGCTTAGGAGGGTCAGAGAAGGGTCCCTGGGAAAGGTGACACCCAAGTCCCAAAAGCTGTAAGGGTGAAGAGAACAAAGACTTAGAAAAGATTAAGCCTAGAGAACCAACAGGATTTGGTGGTTAATTTGAGGTGGGGCAAGAGACAAAGGACAGAAGGTGACGCCTGAGCTTCTGGCCAGGTGAACTGCGCAAGGGGAGACCTTTGCTACGCCAGGGAACACAAGAGGAAGAGCCAGTCTATGGGAAAAGATAAGAAATTCCATGCTGGGGCGCCTGGGTGGCTCAGTCGTTAAGCTCGGCTCAGTTCATGATCCCAGGGTCTTGGGATCAAGTCCCGCATCGCGCTCCCTTCTCCACGGGGGGCCTACTTCTCCCTCTTCCACTGCCCCTGCTTGTGTTCCCTCTGTCGCTGTGTCCCTTTCTGTCAAATAAATAAATAAAATCTTAAAAAAAAAAAAAGAAAGAAAGAAATCCATGCTGACGTGGTGAACTTGAGCAGCAAGGGAGACATGCAGGTGGAGGTGTCTAATGTCTACTGGGAATGGGTCAGAGGCTCCCGAGAAAGGTCTGGGCTGGCAATCTAGACCTGGGAGCCCTTAGCCAGTCAGTGGCAGCTGCAGCCACGACTACATTCTCCCGCGAGCGACAGTGGCGCTCCTCCCACCTTCATAACAGCCCAGAGAGGGAGGCGTTACTGTCGCCTTCTTCGTACACAGCAGCCATGGCACTGACAGAGCACGCAACTGAGCCAATGTCACCCAGCTCCACAATGGCAGGGCTGGCTTCGAACCCAGGAAGTCTGGCTCCAGAGTCCACGACTTGCTGTTTGTCTTATTAAAATGCCCGGGTCAGAGCAGGCTGCGACTCCGCCAGCCAGCCGAAAAGCTCCCCTGAGGCCACTTGGCAGAACCAGGGGAGGCGGGTGACTGAGCTGTGCGGGGCTGGGTGAGCAGGATGCTGTGCAATGACAGGAAGACCCCGAGGCCCCGCACCATCGCAACTGCACACGCTAGGCTAGGAAAGAGCTCACACTGCACGCGCAGGGTGAGGGAAGCCTTGAAGGCGGATCAAACCGGAGGCTGAGAGGCCTCGGCCCCCAATCTCGATAGCTGCAGGCAGCAAACCGAAAGTGGACCCGCCTTGTTATATTTAAAGCTAAGCTCCAGAACTCCCAGGGAGTATGACAGCCCTGAGCCCCCTGCCAGCATTCTTTCTCCCACCTTCCTTGGTGGGCAAGCTGTACCGATTTAAGAAAGAAAGGAAAAAAAAAAAGCAACTTGCTCCCCCTGGGGCATTTTAATTGCCCAGATGAGCGACAGATGCAGGGCAGGTGCCGAGCTAAGAGAGACATTTGTGGGAAGGGAAGGCAAAATGGCTACTCCGCGTCCCCACGCTCAAAGAAATCAGAGTTATTTACACTCGCACTCAAGGCTGACACTACAGGGAAATGTTGTTAAACTTACCGAACAGTAAAAATATAGCCTGGATAATAAAACTGAAACCGCCACCTGAGGCTTTTGGACAACCCAAAACAGAACCACTGCTGTGGGAGTATGAGAATTGCCCGAAGACTGTTCAGAATGAAGATCCCTGCTCCCCTCTCTTCCACCCATATCCTATTTCATTCAAAAACGCTGAGGAAGAGGCCCAGGAATCTGCATTTCAACAGACACACCAGATGATCCTCACAGAGGGGACTACACCTGGACCACCCCTGAAAAACACAAGACAATGTTTGTTCCCCCCTGCCCCTTTGGAGGACCGGCCTCATTTTTACACTCCAGTACAAGAACCACGGGTATCCCCAAGTTTAGTCTTCGGACCTCTGTCTGCTTCACAGTCTTTTCCTTTAAGAGAGACCGTGTGCTCGTTGAAGAATTCCATCACAAATACCTGAGCACCTACCCACTAGGCTCCAGGCAGTGTCTTCTCGCCCAGCCGGGATGTCGCGCTTCCAGCGACCGCTCTCCTGAACTCCTCTGTCCAACCAGCTAACCCTGCCGGCTAGGTGACAGCCCCCAGCATCAGGGATTGGGTCTTATCACCACTGCAGAGCCAGGCTGCTACCTGGCACATGGCAGGCATTTAACGAATATAGTGAGTACACGTGCCATCACAGCCTCAATCAGCCTCAACAGGTCTGCGACTAAATGTGCTGCGTTTTCCTCCCCAAAACTTGGCTGCCCTTCCCAGCTTCCCTATGTCTCTGAAGAGAACCACCTTCCACTAAAATTGAGATTTGTCTTTTCCTCTCCCACCAGCACCTGCAGACCCCGAGCCACTGCCCTGAGCAGGCCACGTGATGGCCCCGGGCGCTAAACCCCGAGCGTGGACTCAAGCAGGTGACCCTCGCTAAAGCAGGATGGCAGAGGAATCACTCTGCCCCCCAGTTTGACAATGCACCTATGTACATAATCCTCACGTGACCCTGGGAGGGAGAGCCACTGTCATGGCCATTTGACCAATGAGGAAACGGAAGCACAGAGAGAAAGTGGGCTGCCGAAGGTCACAGAACTCACAAGAAATGGAAGCAGAATCCTAGCCCAGATCAAGGTGGCCCGCTCTGCACTCTTCACCACCATGCACGGTGCCTCTTGGGTATATGCTAACTGATGCTTGACACCTGGAAGGTGTCAGGGGCTCCCAAGCCCCAGCGAATCCTCCTGGGAGAAGGCCCCTCACGCTCACCTCCCTCAACCTTGTCTCCAGCTCCAGCAGCCGGTTCTTGTCACTGTGGTCTTGGTGGCTGATTTTCTCCAGCTGTTCCTCCAGCTTCCGGTTCTGGGCCTCCAGCTTCCCCGCCTGTGTCTCCAGGTAGAACTTCTGTTGCCTGAGCTCAGAAATCATCTCTTCCTGGGCCTTCCTGGTGGGGGTGGTCGGGGGAGCCAAGCGAAATCACAGTCTCGTCAGAGGTGAGCACGTTCCCTCAGCAGGCCAGACAGAAACAGAGTGAGAGGTGCGTCTTGGTAAGTGGGCACGCTCATTCCCAGGTTGGCTCTGTCTTGACCCGGCCTCGTGTGCCTGATCCCAGCATGGGGACCTGGGACGAGTTCAGTCCTCACTGTTCAGAGGCCCTTGTCTATGGGATTCAGGAAGGTCAAGGGGAATGCAAGAGACACTAACATTTCCCTCCCTAAGGTAGACCCTTTTTTTGTTTTTGTTTTTGTTTTAGTCTGTCCAAGGGCAGAAAGGGGCCTCTGCAGAGAACAAACAGGAGTGCCCCACCCACTCCCGGAGGCAGGCCCTGGGGAAGAAAGAGCAATGAGGGGAAGGAATGCTATTCCCTCCACTTCTCCATAGACCTTGCTCGCCTCCCCACCAGACTGCTCACAAGTATCAGAAACTGGAATGACTCAAAGACCAAAAAGCGGCCTACTGAGCTGGTTTAAGTGAAAACGGGAATGTTTTAGAAGATCTCTGAGGAGAGGTACCTAAGGGGAGGGAGGGGGGATTCCCGGGGATGGTCATTCTTTGGGGGAGAAGATTGAGATCCAAGCGCTCCTAGAACATGGGGAGTCCTTGCAAACCTCATGCCCCTGGGCCTAACAACAACAGCAGGACGGATGGCCCAACGAGGCCCCCACAAGATCACCTCTGGCTAATCACAGGAGGCATGTCTGGGGAACAAGGCCTGCAGCTGTCCAAAAGCTAACTATAAATAGCCCTCATTAGAGAGAGCAAAGCCCTCTGTCATCTGATGGCAATTTGAAGCATTTAAAACCCAGCTCCAAAGAAAGGGCATGGCAGAATGAGACCACTTAAGAGAGGGCAAAATCACACAGGTAGAACAGGGTCTGGAACAAACTGCAAAAGTAATTAAATCTGCTCCGGCTTCATCAGACAGAAGAACAAAGTTTCTGCCCCAGGAGAGAAGACCAATGTGTAATCATGCACGCAGGTGGAATGTGAATACTTACATGTTCCTCTGGGTAAAAAGACTGCTGTTTGCCGCAAGTTTGTTGGCTTCTGAGAGTTCCACAATCCTCTGTTCCAGGGATCTGATCTTGGAATCCATAGCATTGATCATCTGAAACACAAGCAGGGCCTCTGAAACCTCACACACGGACAGTTCTACCAGAGTGAGAGTAATGTGGGCCGTCGGGCCGGGGTCAAAGACTCCCCTTGAAATGCAGGCTATCTGACCAGAGGTAACAGGGGAGCCAACTGCTCTGTACCCTCAGGGTCACAGGTCTTACTGCCCAGACAATGGCACTCGGTGGTTTTCTCAGAGATTACATGTCCCCTAACCACACGGAAGGACCAACTTAGGAACCCAACATTCTGTGAGTAAGCAGGCCTCATTAAACCTGTGTCATCCGCATGTGGCCTGGGCCCGCCGGAGCCTCTAACTTGAATCTGCAAACTCGTGTTTCTCATCATTCATGGGGCTGTCATTTCACTACCGTCCTAGATTCTCTACATCAAAGTTCTCCCAACCTAATAAATCATAAGAATCGGGGAGGCAGCGGCAGGGGAAGGTGTTGATTAAAAAAACATATTTCCTAGGACCCTCCCTTAGAGATTCTGAGGTACAGAGTCCCCGTGGGGTCTGAGGCCATGGGTGGATGAACAAGCACCGCAGGTGAACCTTATGAGCAGAAACCTTCTGAAACCCGTATGTGGGTCAGAAAGGCAAGAAGTGAGGGCAGAGAAGGGAGGCCCGTAAGGAGGACATAGGGCCGCTGGCCGTTTTGTCCGGTGGCGTTGTGAAGGGCCATGTTGATGGCAGACCAGCAGGAGTCCTCAAAGAGGAGCATAAAAGGCAAAATTGGCCACCCTGAGCCCCCACCCCCACTGCTTTTAGAGGATGAAGGAGTTGCAGAGAGTTTGCTGTAGGCAACAAACTCCACAGGATTAAACAGGAAGAACAATTCATCGGCTGGAAAGGACTCTCCTTGGGTGTGTGATTCCGGGCACGGTTCACAAACCCTCCTTGGAAAACGGGCATTGTGATCCCTTATACCTACCGCCTTCTGCTCGCTGAGAATTTTGCCCTTCTCGTGGGCCTCCTCTTCATGTCTCTGCATCAGATTCTCCAGAGTCTCTTTATCGGCCAGGTCTTTCTTTATCTGGTTGTCCAACACCTACGAGAAACAAAAGAAGTTAGTGTCCTGAGTAGCAAAGCTGAGCAGGGAAGACTAACCAGGGGCTCTTGAAAAGCGGGAGAAGTGGTGAAGAGGCCAAGAAAACTCTGGGGCAAAGAGAGGGCCTGGAAGTCTGCTTATGAGCCAGGACGAGGGTAAGAAGCCAAACCTGACCGTCCCACGGCAAGGAACCAGCGGACTTGACCTAGGGACTCATTTTTAAAATCAGCAACCAAAAAGAGGTATATATCCTCAGTGGAAGTAGACTCCAAATGAGAGAAAAAAGACCTGTCCCCAGATCTTACAATGTGTAGATGTTACCTGGGGACAACTTTATCGTCGTCAATGCACCAATTTTCAGAACACTGCTCGCTCTTAATCTGTACAGGATTAATCTAGGTAGCTCCAAGGCCATGTACAGAGGGACAGAAAGCTGAAGACCAAGGACGTCTGTGCAACCAAGGCTGATGTTCGGAAACAGACAGAGACAAGAGGATTCTGCCCACCAATAAAGCAGATGGAGAGTCCGTAGTTTGAAAAGACAACATAAAAGAGAGAGTGAAAAAAAAAAATCTGTTTCCTCCTCCGTTCTTTCTTCTGATCTGGCTAGGAAACAAAACACACACAAAAAAGGCACTGGAAAGAGAAACCTTTTCCCAGGGGAAGAGAAATCATGTGTTCTCAGTGCCGAGAACACCACTGCAAGCACCTACTGTTCCCAAGGGGGAAAAAATAAAACAGTAATGGTGTCACCATCCACCAGCTTGATCTAATGTTCTGCAAGGCACACACGGCCCTACCAGTTGCCAAAACAACAAGTGAGAAAGAAAGGGGGGAAGAAAGGAAAACAACATCATAACTTGCCCGAGCCTTTGAGAACAATCCTGTGTTTCTCATCACAGAGAATCCACTCTGCCTTTTCTGAATGACACCAACTGCTTCTGATACTGGGAAGAAGCTGAAAGAACTGGGGTCACAGAGGGGATTGAAATCTGTCTTTCCCACAATGTCTATTGTGAAGGGACCTTCGTGGCTCATGGGGACATGAGCTCCTAAAAGGAGCCAGTCAGCAGGGAAGGGGTTCACATGACAGAGAGAGGAAAGAACAGATCTCAAAGAGGGCTTTAAACTAGAACCAACTGATGAAAAAAATAGATTGGGAGTCTGTGGAGAACAAAAGGTGGAGGACAGGTCAAGGGAGGAGGGGAGAAGCTCAATAGGAGAAGTGGCCCATTCTCTAGGATGTTGGGGTGTGATTCTAAAATTACAAACAAGAAAAGGACAAAATCTAGGGTATGACCATGATTATTACTAAAATGGCCTTCGAGAGGCTGGAACAGGAAGCACAAGGCAAGACAGGCTAAAAAGAAATGGTTTCATAAAGATTCCAGTAGGGAAGACAGAAGAAAACAGGTCTTGCCATAACATTCCCTAGGATCTATAAAACAAAGTTCTTTCCATCTAGAAGGCTACGGAGACCACACAGTACCCGGACCAGGTATGCTCCTCTGTATGGGGTGCTAAGGCAACGAAACACATTTTCAGGGTGACTCATGCTCAAAATAAAACCTCAACTTTGGGCCATGATGGAGACCAGTAAGAGGTAGAGAGGAACAGGCCTCTATCAAAAATGCACACACCTCGACTTTGATAGGGTTAAACTGGCAGAAGGACGAACAAGAAAAGAGATGCATGGGAAGGAAGCAAGGAACTTGAAATGAAAGAACCACTATAGACATTTATATCAATTTAAGACAGAACACAGCTTTCAGACAGGAAAGTCAATATACTCACCCAAATTACAGAATTAATTTTATGAATGGCTATTTTCATCGTGCAAAGGTGTCAGTGGACTACTGCATACATTCTCATAATGTTCTGGAAGTTGGTTTATTCCAAAGATAAAAATTGGGAAGTCAGTAAGAAATCAGATCAAAAGGACTGGTATATAAAGTTTAAAATACACTGAGTAGGGGGGGTCACACTACAACACTTTGAAGTCACTTCTGAGTTATTTTTCTGTAATTTTCCTTCATGAAGAATAACCAAAAGTAACACCAGGGGTTAAACAAACAAACAAAAAATGAAGGTACCAGGGTGAGGAGAGGATGATGTTGCTGTGCTGTGTGGGCATATCCAGGTTTGGTTCTCCAAAAAAGGAACAGAAAATACCAACAAAATCCATTAACAGGATCATCACAAAAATTAAAAGCCTCTTCACTGTCTGATTTGGAAGGGGAAGATAATATTTAGGATGTAATGACCAATGTCTGATTCTCAGGAACACAAGAACTGAGTTAAAGGCTTGGTGCAAAGTCATAATGAAAATGTGACGTGATTTTAAAAGGAAATAGATAAGCTGGCATTTTTTCTGATTGCAGAATTTATTAATAATAACTGAACTGAAATAATAATTTTAATAATCAAAATAATAATTGAATTTAGTATTTTATACATTGGGCTAGATTATTTAGGCCAGCTCTTCTATGGGAAATGATTTAAAACGCTAGATAAAATATAGAAAACACTGTCCCAAAAACTGGCAAGAGACTAAGAAATTAGAGACTAAAATTCTAAGTGACAGCAGAAACCTAGAGAGTTAAGATGGGCACAAAGCTTGAGGCATTTGCTGAACCAAATAAACTTGAACTTCATTTTTAATAGCCTCAAAGGGTAAGAAGACAGAAAAGTCTAAGCCCAGGGCCACCCCCGAAGGGAGTACACATTTCCATTCAATGCCTCAAAGAATTCCCATTAATAATTTTCTAAGGAAAATGAGCAGCTGACCAAGCACACAAGAAGACAGGCACCGTGAGCGGCGCCTGGGTGGCTCAGTCAGTTATGCCTCTGCCTTCGGCTCAGGTCATGATCCCAGGGTCCTAGGATCGAGCCCTGCGTCAGGGTCCCTGCTCAGCGGAGAGCCCGCTTCTCCCTCTCCCTCTGCCTGCAGCTCTGCCTACTTGTGCTCTCTATCTCACTGTCAAATAAATAAATAAAACCTTATTAAAAAAAGAAGAAGAAGACAGGCACTGTGAAAAACAACAAAGAGAAACAACAGAGCAGAAACAGACCTTCAGATACATCAGATACTGGAATTATCAGATAAAGAACATAAAACAACTATGCTAATGTGTTTAAAGAAATAAAAGACAAGCTTAAAAAACGAATGCAGGAAATAGAAAATTATTGTCTTAAATAATCTACTAAACTTGGGAAGGAGCCAAATAAAATGTCTAGAAACCAAAAATACAGTAACTGAAATTTAAAACTCACTGGGTGGGTTTAACAGCAGATTTGACAGGTAAGAATTAGTAAAGTGGAAAATCAGCCAGAACTTACCCCAATGTGCTTCGAGAGATAAAGAAATGGAAAATATGAAAAAAGTCACCCATGATGCCTACTCAAACCCTCAAAAAGGAAGAAGGAAGGAGAAGGGACAATATTTGAGACATAGTGACCAATAATTTTCCAGAATTGATAAAAGATAGCAATATATTTTAAAGTCCTGTATATTTCGAGCAAGATAAAATAATCAATCTGCATTTAGATACATCATAGTAAAACTATAGAAAATTAAAGACTGAGCAAAATTTTAAAAGCAGCCAAACAAAAAAGAGCAATGATTTTCAAAGAAAGCAACAGTTAGACCGACAGCAGACTTCTCATTAGCAATAATGAAAGTCAAAAGACAATGGAGTGAAACCTTCAAAGGGTGTCATAACAAATAACTGTCAACCCAAAATTCTATCGCCAGGCAGAACACCTTTGAAGAATGAGTGTGAAATAAAGACACTTTCAGACACACGGGACCGGGACCTTGTCACCAGCAGGTCTTCGCTAAGGAAAGTCCTCAGGGATATACTTTAAACAAAAGGAAAATGTTCAGGTCTGAGATGCAGGAAGGAAATTAAAGCAATGAATGGTGAGTCTTTGGCTAAATCTAAGTCATCACAGACTGAATGACAGTGGGGTGAAAAATACATTAAAGACAGAACTGAGATTAATAATTAAAAAAATATATATATTTTTTTTAACATCCCCCACATGTGTTAACGCCCCAAAACCTCCCACCATGGCCTGAGGACAGCATTTACCCCATACAGGCCTTGGGTCTAGCAAGAAGGAGCCCAAAGTGCCCAGGAAGAGAGAGAAGCTAGGTCATGCCAGAGGAAGAATGCTGGGGAAGATCAGAAAGTGTGTTTACTTTAATTTTTTCCTCGTAGTGCTGTTCTTTCTGTTTCAGGTGCACCTCTAGGTGCTGGGCTGAGACCTGGGCCTCACGGTGCTTCTCCTCCAGCTCCTGGACACAAAGGAAGAGACAGTCAGGTGTGCAAAGGGAAAGACAGAGCTCAGGTGTGTTAGACATTCACGGGAAACATGACTTTGGCACAGGCACCACAAGCAACAGGCACATGTTCCTTCATGACTAGCCCTAAGGCTCTTGGGAAGGAAACCACCACCGATCCTTGGCCCTGGGGTTTCCGGGTCCAAGTATTCATACACATACACACACAGCTGGTGGGCTGGGATCAGAACACTGTCAGTGTGACAGGTCAAACAAAGGCAGCTCTTCATCTGTGCACAGAGAAAGGACAGTCACAAGGCAACATTTAAAATTTTAGTGCAGCACAAAGCCCCTGCCCACTGCCTTGAGCCTCAGGCCATTTTCACTGTCATAACAGCCTTAAATGAAAAGAAGTAATTTTAATTTCTTTTAAATTTCAAGTTATTTTATTATGATAAAAAAATATTGTGTGTTTTCCTGATTATCAACAGGACTGCTCACCCTAGCTATGGAAAGAAAGGTAATGTTACAATTCAAACACTTTGAGGTTTGAATGATTTTTGTTTTAACTGATTGGTGTATAGAGAATGTGAGTATCTGGGGATGTTCATATGATACCATGTTTATAGGCTACAATGCTAATGGGAACAAAGTAGAACATAAAATACACTGATAATAATGACCCAAATATGTATGCCTATATATTAAAGATGGGAAGAGAATTTGGAGTGATATAAATAGTTCAGACTTAACATTCCCTTCATTCTAAGATTTCTGCTTTTAAACAAAATCATTATTCATTTGAAAATTATACCAATTCATTTGCCAATGTATTATAAACTGATCTTATAAAAGGCAGCATTCAATCCACTGAAACATTCTCTAAATGCAGATCTCTGCATCCACATTAGTTCTTAGGAATCTGGACCCATTAGTTAATTACTAATATCAAAAGTCATTACCCCAAGTTTTCATCTCTTCACAGTTATGAAATTTTTCCTTAAAGTGGAAATAATTACGAGAATTTTGAAGAATGAGGAAATTATACAGGATATGTCCTTAAAATGGGGGGGGAAATAGTTTCAGATTCACATGCACATAAAATGTTACTGATTAAGCTTTTGAAATTCTAAAGCCTACAAGCATTGACTTTGCTTTGGGGGCCAGTAAAGTGTTCAATTTTAAGACCAGGTGCATAAGATCTATTGCCATCTAAAAGATGTGATCTTGAAAAGTTGAATGTAAACAGGATTTTAATTAATAAAAACATACTTTAAGGGCTTTATGTGCACTAAAGGATCTCCTGCAATGACTTCTTTCATTAAAGCAAAAGACTTTGCTATAATGAGAACCTCAATAACCTGTTTTAAAAAGGTCTTATCAGAATAGCAAATATTTTAAAGCAAATGACATTTGGGGATCTGTTTCCAAGCATCATCATTATATGGCAGTAGTAAGGACCCCCTCTGCCCATGTCCTGGGTACTTCACAGTTTCTTGAGCAAAAGGCACTTTACAATAAATAAAGTCACAACCACAAAGGTAGGCAGGTGGCAAGATACTCTCAAACAAAGAAATCTGTTTACTTTTTACGTTAGAAATCGCTTGACAATCATCTTGTCTGAGTTTCGGTCCTCCTAAGAGAGCACAGGAATGGAAAGCAGAGTCTAAAAACAGGTCAAAAACTCAGATCCCTGAACCTGAAGACTTGAAAACCCGATTTCTGGTCTATATGTGAATGGGAGTTTACAACACAGAATCCCAAGAAGGTAGAACTCTCTACTCCTACATTTTAATTGCAAGTGAATCTTTGGAAAAGCAGATATTCTAAATCTGACTTCTTTGTGGTTTGGCATTTTTTGTTGTTGTTGTCATTTTTGTAAAATGTTATCTTTTCTCTATGTACTGGATCAAACTCTTCAGTCCTGTTATGCAAACACTGTTGTTCGCTGCTACATTTCCAGCTCCTAGAACAGTGCTTGGCACATAGTAGAAGCTCATTAAATATTTGTTGAATGAATGAATGAACACATCACCATTAAACAGAGAAACACTTTGCAACCACAGGAGACTTAACCACTTTGTTTGCACCAAGCAAGGGACAGCGGTGGTGGGATCTCGGTAGGATCTAATTTTACTCACGATAAAATTCACACACTTGACACTCGCCAAGAGAAACTTTGATGATGGAACAAGAGAACAGAAAGGGTAGACTAACAGTCACGTTTGCCTTTGTGTGCAGACGTATATACGAAGACTGTGTGTTAAAGCAAAACAGTTCAACCAATTTCTCTTTCACCTGTTCGCTCAAGAGCATCCATATCTTCATGAATATATGCAAACATAGACAGGTAAAGTTTTGAAGGGTTTGGGGGGTTTTTTTTGGTTTTGGTATTAACGATAGGCCTATAAATTGGCCATTCTTGAGTTCATATAGTTGCGGGTGACCCACTTTCCAGAAGTGATGCAGACAGACACAGAGAGAGATGCACTGCCCTGCTCACCGCCTCGCCTCCTTATGGTGGAAAGGAACAGTCGACCACTCCAGGGTCTCTCCTAGGGGCAGAGTGGAGGGGGCTATGAACAGATTCCGTGTCAACGCTAAGACTCCCAAACGTGGCATACGTTCCTGGCTTTGGGACCGAGATCCAAGGACAGTCCTTTAAAAGTTCACCTGCCTGGGACAAAACCTCACCACGTCTGCAAGTAGCACCCGAGCCGGCCTTCCTTGATGAAGTTAATTTGGTCACCAGAGCCGAAAACAGAATCATGATGGTTTACAAACCTAAAAAAAGACCTGCTACATCTAAGGAATTAAGGGGGAAAAATAATACTAATAACCAACTGTAGCAGAGAGAGTGAGTGGGTGAACGCAGATCTATGACAAATACTACTCTGCGAAAAACAACCCTGCATGACTAATTTCTTTCTTCTCCAAAAGCACAAATCTGGGTTTTGATTTTAAGGGTCTAAATCCCCACTGTTTTGCCAATTGCCATTGCAAAGTTAACAGCCACACAAAACTCTGCTGACAGAAGTACGTCAGTGCTCCTGTAAAACGTATCGGAAACGACAGAGGATGCACGTTCATGTTTTAAAATGTCAGGCGGTAGCAAACAGAGCGGAAAAAATAGTATTTACGGATCTGTTACCGGTGCCGAGACGTCCAACATTTGGTTATTCGTGCTATCCTAGCATGGGGGCAGACACTGAAGCCACTTCTCTCCATTCGCCTACTCGGTGACACCTCCCCTGGGTGACGGCGTTCCGTTCCTCTTTTCGCCCCCTTCCCTCTGCGACCTCTAACCTGTTGTCTTTTTAACTTTCCAGCCTTTGTTCCTGCTCACCAGAATTTTATCAGCCATCTGCTGGATCTGTTGGGATTTTGTCTGGATGTCATCCTTCAGTCTGTTTTCTCTACGCTCCATGGTCTCTAGCCTCTTTACCTTGTTCTCCAGAGAATGGCGGCGTTCCTGTAGATCAGGAATCAATCAGAGAGTTTTAATGGAGTAACTGCTACGGGCATAGCGCCTGCATAGCGCCTGCACCGAGGGAGAGCGCCCTCGAGAAGCATACGCGCAAGGCAGGAAGAGAAGTTTCAGGCACCCGAAGCAACGGTGAGGAAAAGAAGATTCTAGAATCCAAGTACTTGGTTGTGTTGGGTTATAAGAGTGCATTCATTCATTCAAATATTTACCAAGCACCTACTATCTGCAAAGTATCACACTAGGCATCAGGGAAAATATGGAGAGGAAGCCGACAGAATTCCTGCCCTTGGAAAAGATAAGACAAACACAAAGAAACATAATGTAGGTTAAGACGGGGGAGGCTGCAGGCAGGAGAGAGGCCTTTTCACTGAACGAGCTCAGAGGAGAAGTCACAGAGATGTGAGCTTTGGACAGTGCTGGGATACCCAGGCTGGAGTGGGGAGAGCGGGAGGGGAGGGTGGAGGGCCCTTCAGATGAAGGCAGATGCATTAGCACAAATATGGAGTGGGGAGGGAGCCGGTGAGGGCCCAGGTGAAGCCTCCAGCAGCTACAGCATAAGATGCGTTAGGGGACAGAGTAGCAGAGAAGGTAGAAGGGAGCACTAGTGAGTCGAACGGCTCAGTTTCATGTACCAAGTTCAGGGGTGCACGTAGGACACAGGGAAGCTTTGAAAGCTCTGGGATGGGCCAGGGGTTGCTGATGAGCCTTGTGTTGAGGCCCGTGAGTCTTACATTGAATGAGCCAATGGGGGAGGAAGGGAAGACGGAAAGTGGAGGGCCCTGAAATGACTAAATGTGCTCAACTAAGGGGAAGAAGGACTGGACCGTGAGGAGGCCCACAGAAATGGCAAGCAGGGGTGAACGGGGGAGACAGCGGGGCTGAATTTATAGGACTGAGCGGCTCACTGAATGGCAGGGAGCGAGGAGAACAGACGACGTCAAGGTTTCAAGCCTGGGGTGACCAGATGAGTGACGCCCTGACTGGCATGAGGAGATTAAGAAGGTAGCCCCGCTCATGAGGGAAGATACGGAGTTCATTCTAGATGTGATGCACCAGCCGGGACCGGGGCAGGGGAAAGCAGAGAGCTTGGGGCGGGGGGGGAGGAGGGGGGCGGGGGGGGTCAACTACAATCTATTTATTCTCTGGGACAATCACCAAGGCGGCGGGGGAGGTGGAGGGGAGTTAGGGGAAAGTATTACTTTTGATTCTCCGTTCTTCAGTACTGTTCAAGTTTTTTACAACAAGAAGACACTCATGTGTTTCCTGTATAGTTATATCAAATATTTCAGCAACAACAACAACAACAACAACAACAACAACAAAGAATTCGAGGGAGAGAAGAGGCCCAAAATACAGGCCCGGGGCGGGGGGGTATCAACACACAAGTAACAGCTGAAACCTTGAAAGGTAACGTTATTAACTCTGTGGAGAGGAGGCAAGGAAAAACAAGGGTGCGGAGAGAAGAAAAAGAGAAACTGAGGGAGAGCGTTGCAGTGCATCTACTGAAACATAAATCTTCCCAGGTTCGTGAGGCCAGAGGAAAAGGAACAGAAAGGCAACGCTCTTATCAGGACATCTTTCTACTTGAAGCTGCTGTGACCAGTCTTTTCTTCCCCTTTGGGGAAAACGTTGCCAAGCCTCTCAGGTTTCAAAGGGATTGGCAGAAGGGCCAGTGGTTCTGCAGTGTCTTCTCCTTGGCACGGCCCAAAGCTGGTTGGCTGCTCCTGGGCAGCCACGCCAGGACCCGGGCTCAGTCCACCGCGGGCTGAGGACCCCTGCTCACCTCGGCCTCCACCAGCTTCTTTTTTATGCCTTCAGAGGAGTCCTCCCGGTTCTGCAGCTTCTCCAGCTCACGTTCGGCTCGCTCCTTTGCCTGGCGGATATTCTGCAGCAGTTCGGTGGCCTCTGTGCTGGCTTTCACAGCCTATCCGGGGAGAAGGTACAGGAGACAGATGGCCAAAGTCATTCACATAAAAAGATAGTGACTGTCTCCTCAACGGGGAAAAGTCAGGCAATACTAAGTATATACGTACCAGATCCATTTTCCAAACCCATTAACATTCACTTTATTCTGCATTTCCTCTCCACTAAAGTGCACTTATATATATATTTTAACATCACTGAATTTGGAATGCATCTTACAGTTAAAACGGACAGCAATTTTTCCTTCTTGGGGGTGCACAGATACATTGTATCTGATAATCATTAGTATCTTAGATTCAATGCAACATAGCAAATGCAAACAGAAAGGCCTAGCAGTACTTACCTACCCAGGTGTGAATGTGTTTACCCTCAGTTTCTTCTTATTTAATTATCTCATTTGTTCATTTTCCTACAGGGAATCTGTACTACTTTTATTTAAAAAAGGATAAAAACTGTAAGCTTTTCTTCAACCTATCAAAGCCTACAACAACCATAGAGTTCCCCAGTAATTCACAAATCCGTGCTTAAAAAGAAAAAAAAACCAGCTATACCTTTTGAAGTTAATTTTCACTTGGGTCTTAACTACACTGCAACTCATAGCATCATAGCAAAGATCTGAGGGTTAGAAACCAACAATGTCACACTTATTTGCTTTGAATTACAATTTTTAAGAAGTCAAAACTTCAAGAAAACTTCATCTTTGAGACCAGCACTGTCCAACACAGGAGCCACTGGCGACAGGTGGCCCTTGAGCACTTGCAATGTGGCTGGTGTGGCCGGATAATTAATTTTTAATGTAACTTATGTTTGACTCATTTAAAAACTGAAACACTGTAAATGTTTTACTATTGATACACGCTGCAATATTTTGGCTCTATCAGGATTAAATAAACTGTATCATTCAAATAACTTCACCTGTTTCTTTTTGCCTGTTTAAGGTGGCTACTAGAAGATTTAAAATTACACCAGTAGCTGACACTTGTGGCTTGCATCATACTTCCGCTGGAGAACACAGTTCTAGATAGAAACGTGAATCCTCAGACAAAGGTCTAGCTGAAAGAGGGCGGTAGAGGCTTTCATTAGTGATCTCCAGGATCGGTGAGACGGGAACGGATGAATGGATGAACAAAATGTGGTCTATCTACACAATGGAATATCACGCAGTCTTTAAAAAGAAGGAAACCCTGTCACACGCTACAACAACATGGATGAACCTCAAGGACGTTACGCTAAACGAAGTAAGCCAGTCATGAAAGAACAGATATTTTATGATGCTACTCATTTGAAGTCTCTAAAGTAGTCCAAATCACAGAAACAGAACGTAGAAAGGTGGTTTACCAAGGGCTAGGGGGAGGAAGGAAGGAAAATTAGCAGTTCAAGAGTTTCAGTTTTGCCAGATGAAAAAGTTCTAGAGATCCACTGCGCAGAGATGTGAGTATACTTAACACTACCGAACTCTCTACTTAAAATGGTTAAGATGGTAGGGGTGCCTGGCCGGCTCAGTCGCTTAAGCAGCCGACTCTTGGTTTCAGCTCAGATCACAATCTCATGGGTTGTGAGATCAAGCCCCGAGTCAGGCTCCACGCTCCACGCTCAGCAGGAGTCTGCTTCAAGATTCTCTCCCTCTGCCCCTCCCCCAACTTGCACGCACAGCACAGACGCACACACTCTTTCTTTCTCAAATAAATAAATCTTTTTTTAAAAAATGGTTAAGATGGAGGGCGCCTGGATGGCTCAGTCATTAGGCGTCTGCCTTCGGTTCAGGTCATGATCCCAGGGTCCTGGGATCGAGTCCCGCATCGGGCTCCCTGCTCCGCGGGAAGCCTGCTTCTCCCTCTCCCACTCCCCCTGCTTGTGTTCCCTCTCTCGCTGTCTCTCTCTCTGTCAAATAAATAAATAAAATCTTTAAAAAATAATAAAATAAAAATGGTTAAGATGGTAAATTTAATGTTATGCGTTTTTCACCGCAACTTTAAAACAACAACAAAAAAAGAGTAAATGAGAAGAGGCTCCATTAAACCAGGCCAAGAAACACATGGACATTCTTGCTGTGATGGGCATGTCTCAGAACCACATCCATTCTGGACCATGCATTAGCATTTCCAGCGTTCAGCCAAGGGGAGGGTCATTAGATCAACTGCACAGGATGCTATAAACCAAACCCACCCCCTCCCCCACCCAGAGATGACTCCCCAGCTCCCCCAGTCTTCCAATGGGCAGGAAGGCTGCCCACGGTTTCTCACTGAAAGCCATCTGGGTCATGAACAACCCCTGCTCCTCTTACAAATGTGCAAAACGGGGAGCCTGGCCCCCTGAAGGGAGAGAAGCTGGCCTCTTGGCCTCTTGGGTTCCTGTCATAGTATAATTAGAACTTTTACTTGAGAGTCTCACGCAGCTTGAGTTTTTAAAAATAAACACTGCTGACATGTCTCAAAAGGAAAAACTGTCTTCAGAACTCTGATATTTTCAGGTAATAGCTCACTCGCCCTTCATTTTCCTCGGTGCTGGCTGACTAATTCTGTCTCTTTCATCTTCTGGGTTCCAGGACAAGGCAAAGAAAAGTATTTGGAAATGAAGGGTAAGTTGCCAAAAAAAATCACCTCGGGCTTACCTTTTCCAGCTTCTCTTGGAGCTCCTGAATTTTGAGCTGTTGCTCAGCATTGATCTATAATTAAAATCCCAGGAAATAAAGCAAAACGTAAATTGGCATGAATGTCTTGCTACACTTAGTGCAGTGCTATTGTCTGAAGGTTTCTGTGGGGTCTTTTTGTTCTGTTTTCCAGCCCCTACTAATGGAGAGGAAGAACAAAGGCCTATCAGAGAAGTCTTTGAATGTCCCAATGAAAACCTCCATGCTACTTCCCTAGAACCAGCAACACACAAATGGCAAGAGAATCATAGTTACCCAGTGCCTTAAGACTATAGAAGTTTTCACCTATATTTTACTAGGTGTCTTGGTTTGTATGTTACTGTGATCAGGCATGATAAAAAATGAGGTGTTTTTTATCCCTTTTAGAACCACAGCTAAAGCTAAATGTGGTTGCCCAGAGATTGACCATCAAAATAAACCTGGAATAGAGTTCTCTACCCATTGCAAGAGAATTCTTAACCAATGACGAGCCATGGAGAATAACATTTAAAAGATTCTCAGGGCACGTGGGTGGCTCAGTAAGTTAGTGTCCAACTCTTGACTGTGGCTCGTGATCTCAGGGTTATGAGATCGAGCCCTGTGTTGGGCTCCACACTCAGTGTGTCTGCCTGTCCCTCCCCCTCTGCTCCTCTACCCCACCCCACCCCACCCCCACATGTGTGAGCTCTCTCTCTCCAATAAATAAAATCTTAAAAAAATTTTTTACAGATTATCTACCAAAAATAGCAATACCAATAATGGAAAATACCTTCTCCAGTTTGGAATATTCTCCCACTTCAGGCTTCCCTTGATCCTTAGCCTGTAAGTTAAGAGATAAAACATATTGGAAAATCTCAAGCACCTAAAAGTCTTACAGAGACTACCATACTTTCTTGGTCTCTACGGCCAGATGATGATGATGATGATGATGATGATGATGATAACTAGGTTATCTTCTATAAAAAAAGACCAGGAGCTTGGCAGAATATTCCATTATTCCCCAAAAATACACTCACAAAGCTAGTATTCCCTTTATTCTTACTAAGATCATCCAGGAGTCTACCCCAAAAACAGCCTTCTGGCAGGTGGCTGGCTACCTTCATTAGTTTATGCTGACATTCTGTCGCTTTCCGCTTGAACTCTTCAGCAGCGAGCCGAGACTCTCTCAACTCCGATTCATAGAGATCACTCCGTCTCCTTGCTGAAACAAGGTCCTCTTCTAACTGATTCATCATCAACCTCATTTCTTCCACTTGAGCCTGGTACTCCTAAAGGGCAGGCAAGGGAAGAAAGGTAAACTTTAGAACCCCTAAAAGGAAAGACAGGCATTGAAGACAGAAGACCATGGACCACGGAGGGAAGACGCACGTTGGAAGACAAGATTGGCAGGGAACAGTCCTAGAGAAAAGATGGATCAAAATGGGCAGAAGGGAGAGGTGTAGGGAGGGCGAGGAGGGAGATAAGAATATTAAGTCTTTATCTTAATGTAGGTAGGGGCACCTGGTTAGTTCAGTTGGTTGAGTGTCCAACTCTTGGTTTCAGCTCAGGTTATCATCTCAGGGTTGTGAGATCAAGCCCCGAGTCGGGCTCCACACTCAGCATGGCATCTGCTTGGGATTCTCTCCCTTTCTCTCCCTCACCCTCCACCCCTCCCCTCACGTGCTCTCTCGCTCTCTCTCTCTCAAATAAAAATCTTTAAACTGTTTTAATGTAGATCGTGTATCATTAGTAACACCATTTGGAACATGAGTGCCTATATAAGATCATTTGAGCAAATAATACCACACAAGTAGCACAGAACCTCAAGGCATTTGCAACACTGGAGAGCTGAAAGGAATGTTCTTTAAACAACCAGGATAAACTGCTTACATGTAGCTTTCTTCCAAGGGTAATCATTTATATAGATTTGTCCTTTAGAAGTCATGTGCTCCTAACACAATTAGATATGGTACTAGTTTTAAAATTAACCTCTGAGACGGCACAAGGAGGTAATTGGAAATCTCGGTAGAAAGAATCTTGGAAGGTGAAACTCATCATGTCGGTTTCTCACCATTAATTTCTCTGGGCCCAAAACTGAATGATGAACTTAACATTGCTCTTGAAATGCAAGTCACCCTGAGATTTGGAAGAGTCAGAAACACTGGCTCTAGTCAAAATAACTTGTGAGCAAAACTCCAGAGAAAGAATTATCTTGTTCCTTCGAGCAAACCTTTAAAGTGATCCAAACAGCCTGACCTTTTCCAAAATGAATTTCTAAAATCAAAACAGAACATTTGAATCGGTTTTTCAAAATTGGATTTACCAGGAGAAATGGGCAATGATTTTGAAAACTTTGGGGCAAAGTATGAAAATATTCTGTCAGCAATATCAAAGCTTATGCATATAGGGATTATGAATGAGCATGTATCCAATCCAAGGTGACTTAGGGTGGGGGGAGGATATAAAGTGAAAAGAACAAGGAATTGAATCAAGACCATCTTTGATATTCACAATATACAGTGAACATCTCTAAGATCTGTTCTCCCAGGAAATCATTGAAGAGGTATCAATTAAGCAAGGACATGTTTTTAATCAGTAAAAACAATAATTGATTTTTTTTTTAAATAACAGGGTATAAAGCAAACCTTTCATCCCATTGTAGCAGGCAATTCCCCCAGATGCACACTAAAGCAGAGATGATATTCTTAAGAAAACTGGATAGTTTTCATGCAAGCACACCTCTCTGTATAATTGGGAAAGGAAAATAATGAGCCCAGAGTGGAGCACGGTCTCATTTCACTTCGCCCACCCTTAAACATACTATTTATTGAAGTCACTCCCAGAAGTCATGGGGCACCAGGCTGTCTGGGGGGTGCACACAAAGTGGCTGATGCTGGGTTACAGAACCAAAGGTCTTCACAACCCGCTCACAATTATCTGAACTGAGAGAGTGGAACATGAGCCAGATTGTGTGAAATGATACATCCTCGCATCCTTTACTTTCTAGGCCCCTTGGCCAGGGTTGCATTATGACTTTGGCGGTTCTGGGCACTGTGCCTCCCTGGACCCCCTCCTTCATTAAAAAAAAAAAAATGCACGAAAAATTATCTTTTATGGGGTCCCTGGGTGTCTCAGTCAGTTAAGCGTCTGCCTTCGGCTCAGGGTCATGATCTCAGGGTCCTGGGATCGGTTCCCTGCTCAGTGGGGAGTCTGCTTCTCCCTCTGCCCCTCCCCACTGCTCATGCTAGTGCTCTCTCTCTCAAATAAAATCTTTAAAAATATATATATTTTACAATGGCATTCATATAGAGACAAAAACATTAGTATTATCTACGAAAACAGTTTCTTTGACCTAAAAGCTCAATTTTTTTCCTCTGATTTAAAAAAAAAAAAAGTAAACATTTTATGGGTCCCTAAAAGTACTGCTGGCCCTGCTCACAGGCACAAACACCAAGCTCTTAGAGAAACCAAAGAGCTGAGAGAAAATCTTGAGCATCTTTTATCCTCAAGCTCCTTTTTCTGTCTGGAACGTCTGTCAGCAGGAAGCGTAAGTAATTTTTGTGTTTTGTCAAGAGCAAGGACAGAGCGCTGTTCCTTCCCTTCAACGTTTCTCTTTCCTGAGCTGCCGGTGCTCAGGGGGAGGAAGGCAAGCAGCAGGCAACACCTCTACCAGGAATCTGAGCTCTTGGGGTGCCCAGCTTGCTACAAGCATCAGAAGGATTTCTACCTCATCTGTTGAGCTGCTGTTATTATGCTGCCTCTTTCAAGGAAATCCTACAAATCCAACAGCTAACCAAATCCCTGCTTCAGGAAAAATCGGAGAGAAGATAATCAGGTCTGTTTCCAAGGAGAGCGGAGAGACAGCGACTGTATCTTGGCATGGGATGGATTGTCAGTCAGTGTTGAGTGGGATCAAGAGAGGGAACCATGGACAACTTTCGAGGTCTGCCCTGAAGTCATCTGAATGGAGCCTCAGAGTTTTGTGGAAAGAAAGTAGCAGACATACACCTATTCAATCAGAAATCCCAAAACACCAATGCCTTCTGTGTTACTCAAACTTCCGTTCCCCTTCCTGAGGAAGGGGCGAGGGGCATCAGCAATCTCTAGTAATGGTACATGAATCAAGCTATCATGTGAGACTCTTAGGTGTTTTTATTGTAAACCAAATGCAAACACTCTATAGGGGGTGGCTAAGCAGAAGCAAAATGTTTAGAAAATTTAAAAATGAATAGCTGTACAGAAATTAGCTTTTGAGAGAAAAAGTGGGGGGAATAAATGCCAAATCTGGGAGGAATCGACAAGCTGCAAACCAAACACTAGGAGTCCACTGAGAAGCAGGAAATGCTTTTTCCTGGGTTGCAGACATCCTGGTCTCACAAAATTCACTAAATGCCAATTTAATAAATCCATCTTCCAATGAGAAAGAAAATCTGAAGCTGAGACGTTTTCTGCCCCCCCGTGAAACTTTTAGCAGGCATTAAATCTAAAACTCCACATGTATGCCAACTGTGGTATGAATCATCAAAGACATCTCTTTGAACTCAACCATCAGCATGTACCTTTTCAAAATGTCCTGATAATTCAGTTTCTATGGAAGTCATGGCCACCAGCTGCTCCCTCTGGTGGCCAAATGCGGCTTTCATTTCCCCCAGCATGTCACCAAAAGCAAATCTCCAAAACACATTGAACTAACGGGAGAAAAAGAATCCTGTCCCTTGAAACTTTTATGTTGATAAAAGGCGCAATGAGTCAACTGTCAGAGCAGATTTTTCAAACTCTACCTTCAAAATCTCTAAGATTAGTATCGGTTTTCAGAACAGATTGCCAACATTACCTTTGCAGGTTTATTTATAACATCTTGATCAAGCAAGAGGATATTAACTAATCACTTTAAAATAGTAAGGCGATACACAGATTGTGCCAACAAAAACCCCAAAACATTCATTTTTTCTTTAAAGAAAAGCTAATGGATCAATGATTTGCAGGAGCCTGTTGCATTACCACCCGGATGGCTAAGTCTGTGCTATCCAGAGACAAAATTGTTCATTCCCATCACTGCTTCCATTAGATTTTCTGAAATGAATGAGAGTTGCCTGGCAGCTGATAATTCAGCTCTCCCAATCGCTCACTGCCATCTCTTCATTAAAGTTTCTATTTACAGTTTCTTGAAAGGACCGAAAAATCCATGCTAAAAAGGAAACAATGAAGCAAAATAAAAATGAACCATCTAGAAAGAAAACCCTTTTAGAAAGGAAAAAAAAGAAAGAGAGTAAGTAGGCTTTTTAAACATCTTGATTCTCTTTTCTGAACACTCAGGGGATGGGCTTCTGCACTCAGATTTCCCGGGTTAATTCTGACGTGGCCTTCGCTGCTCAAGCTCTTCTTCTTTATCTTTATACAAGTAAAACTATGAAATTGGGGCGCCTGGGTGGCTCAGTTGGTTAAGCCTCTGCTTTCGGCTCAGGTCATGATCCCAGGTCCTGGGACCGAGCCCCGCATCGGGCTCCCTGCTCCTCAGGGAGCCTGCTTTTCCCTCTCCCTCTGTTCCTCTCCTCATTTGTGCTCTCGCTCTCTCTCTCTCTCAAATAAATAAATAAAATCTTTAAGAAAGAAAGGAAAGAAAGAAAGAAAGAGAGAGAGAGAGAGAGAGAGAGAGAGAGAAAGAAAGAAAGAAAGAAAGAAAGAAAAGAAAGAAAGAAAGAAAGAAAGAAAGAAAGAAAGAAAGAAAGAAAGAAAGAAAGAAAGAAAGAAAGAAAAGAAAGAAAGAAAGAAAGAAAGAAAGAAAGATATCCTGGCTTCTCTCAAAAACTTAAAGTATATCTGAAAAGCTATAAAAATATTTTTTTTGATGGTCTAAAGCAGAGATTGGCAAACTTTTTCTGTAAAAAGCTAGATACCAAGTAATTTCTGCTTTGTAGGCCATATGGTCTTTGTCACAACTACCCACCCCTGCCACCGTAGCATGACAAGCAGCCATGGACACTACATAAATGAATGGGCATGGCTGTGTTCCAATAAAACTTTATTTATGGATGCTGGAATTTGAATTCCATGTAATTTTCACATGTCATGAAATATTCGTCTTCATTTTTTTTTCCCCCAACCAGTTAAAAATGCAAAAGCCATTCTTAGCTCATGGCCATGGAAAACAGGTGGTGAGCCAGATTCGCCCCACGGGCCACAGTTTGGCCACTTTTGTTCTAAACCTACACCTTTCAGTGAAAAGAGTAGCCAGGATGGGCTGCAGACTTCAAAAGGAGCTAGAACAAGCGCTCCACCATTTATATAAATCATGGAGAATAAACAGTTTCCAAATGACCTACATACCTCTCTCTCTCTCCCCCCCCCCCAACCCCTTCCCTCTCTCTGCCCCTCCTGAAACACATCTCCCCTGAAATTAGAGGTCTAGGTACCGGACCTGAGCAGCACTCATACCTGCTCTTTGATTTCCTGGAGCTTCCGGCTCTGCTCTCTGATATCATGGAGAAGCTGCAGTGCTTTGTCATCCTCCTGGGACACCTCCATCCGTGCTTGCTCCAAACTTCGCTTTAAGCTCTGAGGAAAGCAAAAATTTTAATAGGGATGCCCTGTGGTTCCTGCTCTGTTTGGAAAGATTCATTAAAGGGAGCTTGCAAGCTGCTTCGCAGACACCAAGATGGTTTCGGGTGACGGAGCAAAGTTGACAACTTCCAGTTGGTTGCTGGCTCCGGTTTTTTTCATCCTGTAAAACCCCTCGGTTCAAGAAACATCATCTCAACCGTGTGTCCTCACGGGTCCGGCCTGAAACTGCAAACTGGCATCACAAGCTGCCTTTTACCGCTGTCTACCTGTCCTGTCAGATACTTACCCGTGTGTTTGGGACTGAAAACCAACAAGATCCCTTAGCCTTTTGTTAACCGCCACTGGGATGGCTAGGAAGTCTGTTCTGGAATATCGGATATTAGAGGGCTCTCCAGGATAGATCCCTCATTTCAAAGTAGCAATGACTTCCTTCTTGCCTAATTGCCACTTAAGACCCCAAGGGGTCTAATTCCACCTCCTGGCTTACGTTTCCTGGACACCTTTCTTCCGTAAGGTTCCCTCAATGCTTCAGTGGCACTGAAATACAGATCTGAAATACATATCTGAATAACTTCACCCACCACTGAAAGGCAGCCAAATCTGGAATGGAAACATAGCAGTTATTCTTAATCAGCCACGTTCTATAGATTTCCTCTCCCTTGTGAAAAAAAACTTGAAAAATGTGTGATTCAACTTCTGAAGACTGTTTAATTGGCCACATTAAAAAAAACACCTGAATGAAAAATTTAACGAGACAATGGAGAAGACAGTCTACTCTTGTGAAGGAAAGGAAAAAAAAAAAAGTCACATGGTAAATAATGACAGAGGGCCTGGGATTTTTGTTTTGTTTTGTTTTGTTTTGTTTTTACAGGCTGAGTTTTCTCGTTGCTGCACTGGTTCTAAGCAATGGAAAACAGATCTCAGATTCAAAATACATGTTCCTGTGCTCATTTAGGAGTTGGGCTCTTGAGGCTGCTGGTGGTGGGAGGGATATAGACCAGAGAGGCTGGGATGGGAGGCGCTCGGAGCCTTGGCCGCTCGCCGCAGCAATGACAAGGCCCGTGTCCAGGCTCCACAGCCTACCAGGACTCCTGGAGCCCAGTCCTCACAGTTCTGGGACCTCCCACCTGGCTCAGGCTACCCTGCCAATCACACAGCTTGCCTTGGAACACTCCCTCTCTCTCCCTCTCTCCCTCTCTCTCTCTCTCTCTCTATACGCTCTGCCATAGGCTGTGATGTGCCTCATGAAGCCGTCATGAAACAGGATGAGACACACACAACAGGAAGTGCCGCCTCCGAGGGAAGGGGACTTTGGGGAAGGCTCACACTGCATTCTGTGATGTAGGTAGCAAGGTCCTGCTCCAGGAGGGATCTCTGAGTCTCAGAGGCCTTCAGCTCCACCTCCTTCTGACTAAGCACAGCCTCCACCTCTGACACTCTCCGATGTAACCGGGTCATTTCCTGCTCCATCTGAAACAGACACATCGACAGGTTAAAAGGGCCCATGGAGGTTCGTTCGGAGCAATCAAATCTCAAGCAGCCTCCGAAACCACCTGGGCTGGCACTAATTCGCCAAAGGTTGGGAAGGAAATACCATTGCTTCTTCGCCCGGGAGTGCACAGTTCTTCGTAAGGACAGTCACCAATGCTAAGTCACTCCTCTCATCCAAGACTCGGTTCACACTTGGTCACTTCTCTAGCCCCGTGAGCAAGGAAGCCACAATCACCATTTTTCACCTGCACGCTTTTTGGGTTTAGTTTGGTTTTTGGCACATGTCACTTTAATTTTATCCCAAATCCATCTTGATCCCCCCCATCTCCTTGCAAAGATCTAGAGGACCAATCCAGGACAGGGCAAGGAGATATGTATTCGTCTGCACTCTTAGAGGAGTCCCAGGCAAGGAGTGGGTCTTAGGAGCTTCCAGAGAGCTGCCCCTGGGCAGGAACAGTGAGCGTTAAGAGACGTTGAGCATAGTCAACACAGTGGCCGCAGTTACATAAGCAGGAGGCTTAAAGGACTAAGAAGAGAGACTTCGCATCACTCAAAGCAGATGGGATGCATCTCGGCCACAGGTGAGGACCCACGCCACCTGCCGGAAGAAGCAGACATCTGGCTGGGTCATGCTGAGGAACGGGCCGTTTTTAAATCCAGGGCCTCCTCTGGTTAAGATTTAAAGGATTTACAGCAACGTCAAGGCCTGAATTCATCTCCCTCTGAGCTGCTGGAGGCGAGACTTCAGCGAGGGAGGGAGCGCCTCGCCCGCTCGGTATGGATCAGGTGGCTCAGCGCCAGCAGCGGCCCCAGGCGGATCCCTTGGCATAGACTGACGGGAGGATCCTGGAGCAAGGAGGGAGGCCGGCTGCGGAAATAAATACCTTGTGACACTTGTCCTGGGAGTCTTGCAGCTCTTTGCTTTTGATGAGAAGTTTCTTTTCCATGGAGCTAGTCTTGGCAGGGGAGTCCAGACTTGACACGACAGACCTAGATAAGAAGAAAGCCAGCGTCAAGGTGGCCAGCAGGTGGGTCTGAAAAGCGGCTTTCACAACCCATGGCAGAGATAACGGACCTGCCAGAGTTCTGTGGCCGTCCACAGAGCTGGCTCAAGAAGCTTCTGATGACATCAAGGCCATGAGGCAGAGAGGTGGACAGAAGCAAGAACTCTGGCAGACCTGGGTGTAAACTCAGTCGCTGTTGACCTGAGGCAACGATTCAGCCTCTCTGGGCCCTGGTTGCCATATCTGTGAGGTGGAATGATGAAGGGACGTCCCACAGAGGGGAGCATGAGCATTAGGTGCACGGCATTGTGCCTACACGGCTTCTTTCACTTACTCACGGAACAGATACGCACTGGGCACCTGCTCTGTTCCAAGTACTGGAACAGCTATGAACAAGACAGACAGGGCCCCCACCCTCCCAGAGCTGACTTCCGCAGATGGCAGACAGAATGCATCCCTGTAACAAAAAGTTACAGATGATGGCAAAGAAGGAAACAGGGTGCCATGGTGTGAGAGAGGGAAATGGGTCAGGGGCTTGGTCTAAGCAAGGGTGATCAGGACGGGCCTCTCTGAGCAGTGACCTGAAGGATAAGAAGGTGCTGGCCATCCAAAGCTCTGCAAGGAAGCAAACCCCAGGGAAGGGGAATAAGATGCAAAGGCCCTGAGGCAAGAGTGAGCTAACAGAGCAAGTGCCTAACAAACATCATTAGTGACAATACTGATCAAATTACTGGTTCTTCCAGCCCCAAGCTAGCCAGTTTGGTTCTGTTTCCCTTTTATAAAAACAGCTAACACAGGTGCCTGGGTGGCTCAGTTGGTTAAGTGTTTGCCATCAGCTCAGGTCATGATCCCAGGGTCCTGGGATGGAGCCCAGCATCAGGCTCCCTGCTCAGCGGGGAGTCTGCTTCTCCCTCTCCCTCTGCTCCTCCCCACAACTCGTGTTCTTGCTCGCTCTGCTCTCTCTCTCACTTAAATAAAAAATCTTTTTTTTTTAAGATTTTATTTATTTATGTGAGAGAGAGAGAGATCACAAGCAGGGGGGAGGGGCAGAGGGAGAACCTGAGCTGAAGGCAGACCCTTAACCAACTGAGCCACCCAGGCACCCGTCAAATAAAAAATCTTAAAAAAAAAAAAAAGACCAAAAAAAAATCCAGCTAATACTTATTATGGGGGGCCAACTAAGTCCCCCACCCCCAACTTGTCCACGTCCTGATGCCTGGAACCTGTGAATCTGTTACTTGACATTGAGTCAGACTCAAAAGGGACTTTGCAGCTGGGACTAAGGTAAGAGTTCTGAGATGGGGAGATTATCTGGGCAGATCTAATGTTATCACAAGGGTCCCTGGGAGACAGAAGTAGAGGAGGGGAGGGGATGTGAGAGCAGCAGTCAGGTCAGAGTCGGAGAAAGATTCGAAGACGCTACGCTGCTAGCTTTGAAGGTAGAGGAAGGGGCCCCAAGCCAAAGAATCTGGGCAGCCTCTAGAAGCTGCAAAAGGCAAGGAAACTGATTCTCTCCTAGAGGCTCCATAGAGCGCAGCCCTGTCTACACCCTGATTTCAGTCCAGCAAAACCCATCTTGGCTTCCTGACCTCCAGAACTCTAAGGTGATACATTTTGTGCTGTTTTAAGCCACTTATTTGTGGCAACTTGTTACAGCAGCAACAGGAGACTGGTACGCTTCCTGAGCATGGACTACACACATGGCTCCTGTCTGAAGCTAGCTAGGTCTTAACTCTTTATTCTCTATCATTCTATGAGGCATTTTAGAGATGAGGAAGCTGCCGATTCATAATTGATCTCTGCTGGTCTCTACAGAGTTGGAGTTCAGGGACTGACAGGTGCACCTGACAGAGTGCCCAGGACGGTATCATGAAAAGAATGCAGCAGGACCTCCCAAGACAGGGCTGGAAGGAGGCCCTCTCCACAGAAAGGAGGCGCTTACCCACACATGTTTATGTCACTCACACACTCTGCCTCATCCCGAGAAGCAGTGAGTCATGGGTGGAGAGGACACTTCTCACCCAGGGCATCTGCCCTCGGGGCGGGGGCACCGTGGGGATGAACACTGGGGTGGGGGAAGGGCAGGGCTGGAGGAACAGCCGGCAGAGGTTCGTGTGCACAGAGGGACGTGTGATAGAGCCCACCGCCGCCCCACGTGCCCATCTTTGTTGCCTTGGTAACATGGTTGCAGGAGCCGGTCATCAGTGAGCACTCACTTCTTACCAGCCCATGAAATTCTGCTTTCTGATGCCCCAAACTACTTCCTGGCCTACAAGAGGTCCGTTTCCTGCAGCAACTCAGCCCTCCCTCCCTGGTCCAGTGGCAAGGGCTGGCACGGCAGGGCTGGCTTGCTGTACCCTGGTGACGGCTCCCTACATTCACACTGCAGTCAGCATCCAGAGGCATGTTGCTCTGTTCAAAATCTGACTCTGCCACTCGCGGAGCCTCGGTCTCCTCATCTGTAAAATGGGGATAATTCTCAACCTCCTTCAAAGAGTTCTTGTGAGGGTTAAATGAGATAAGCCGGATATTGACCTTGGCACAGCGCCTGGCACATTACGAGGGTTCAATAAATGTCAACCATTGCTATTATCATTGTCATTTCTATCATCACAACCCATGCAACGGTGTAAACAGCACATGCCTCACAGGCCTAGAACAGTTGCTTGGAATAGTAAAACTCGGGGGGCTAAAAGTGTTCTGTGCTATTATTCGCATTAAACCAAACATTGATTATTCACAGAAATGGGCAACAGGGATTGAAATCCAGAAACAAATCTTTTGGTATCACCTTTGGCAAAAAATTTTAATCAAGTTCTAGAGCTCTCACTAGCCTATTTTCTATCTAAAATCTAGCCAAAACCCACACACATACACAATTTTCTTTTTAATCTGAGATGAAACGGGTTACTTGGCATGACCTTGGGTTGCCTTTGCTACTTCCTTTATTCCTGACTTCACTCTGGTGGTGGGTGGGCTAGAGAAGGAGACCCAAACCCCCCAAGGAGGGAGGGATGATCCATAGACGGGGTCCCCAGTCCTTTAGTAATCAGGAGGCACCCACATGTCACTAAGTTACACACTGACCTGGGTCAGGGATGATAGCAGAGGCCATAGCTCTTTGTGCCTGAACACAGAACCAGCCCCTTCTAGAAGAACGATTCAGGGGCGCGTGATGTTGGGGGTGGGAAGTGGCCCCAAAACTTGATAACACATGGAGGACAGGATCCAGCAGTGTTTACTGTTTAAAGTGTGCTGCTGTGGGTACAAAAGCTGATGGCTTATTAAAAAAAAAAAAACGCATTTCTAGGTCACTCATTAATGAGGTCCAGAATCAAGGGGATATGCGCCCCCCACCCACCTGCACTCACGGGAGACCCTCAGACAGCCCTCCCCGTCACCTGGGATCAACTCCCTCTCTTTTGATAGCCATGTTGATGCTTGACAAGTGTTCACTGTTTAGAAGTTCTAAGTACGGCAATTAAGAGCTTGTCAGAATAAAGGTGCTAAAGAAATCTCCTTTTTTTTAGAATAAATAAAAATCACACCTAAAAAAAAAAAAGCTATGGTAAGAATGCTGGTACTGAACCCAGCTTGTACCTGAGGCTGGAGGAAAGGAGTGGGGATAAATGTCCTCACAGCTTTCTGGAACTTCCCTGGTCTTCAACCAGGCTGCACATTAGAATCACCTGGAAAGCTTTTATAACATACTGATGTAAGGCAGTGAAAATATTCCACGTGATACTATGATGGTGGATCCATGTCCTTACACATTTGTCAAAACCCATAATATGCACAACACTAACAGTAAACTCTAAGGTAAACCATGGACTTTGGGTGATGATAACATTTCAGTGTAGGTTCATCAACTGTAACGAGAATACCCTCTTGGTGGGGGATGTTGATTATGGGGGAGGCTGTGTATATTTGGGGGTAAATGGGAAATCTCTGTACCTTTTGCTAATATTGCTGCGAACCTAAAACTGCTCTTAAAAATATAAAGTCTTAAAAAACAACAACAACAACAACAAAAACCTGATGTCCAGGGCCCAACTAGACCAATTAAACAGGGGACAGACTGGGAAGGGGGCCTGGGAGGTGCCATTTTATTAAGCTCTCAGGTGATTCTGATGTACAGAGAGGATTGAGAACCAGGATGCTAATTAGAAGAAAGCACCTGTGACTTCGGGTCTAGGCATTTAAAACTCACAGTATGACTGTCCCTAGCATTTGGCTCAAGGTGGTATTTTGGCCAGGCCATTTGGTACTGGTGCCTTTTGATCACTCCTTGAGTGGGGACACAATTTTGAAGTTCATCATGGTGGGCTATGAATTTCAAGACAATGTGCAGATTTCAGACAGTGATTAAAGACTATTCTTACCCCTATTTTTAATAAGTCAATATACCATTTCCATGAATTACTTCTGGAAGAGAAACACACTAGAGACAGGTATGGCTCAACATATTTGTATTCTATTTATTTTTCACGTAGACACCTAGTTAAGAAAGTCAGAATTCCTGTCCTCAAAGAAGTAGCAATGTAGGAGAGAGAAGTAATGCCGCTAACCTTTGTCATCAATAATAGCGTCCATTCACTAAGCACTTAACTACCCATCAGACACTAGATACTTTACAAGTTACGTCATTGAACTCATTCGACAACCCCATGAGGTGGGTATTGTTCTCACATGGCACTGAAGCTATGGGAATGGCTTACCCTATAGCCTCTCCATGCTCCCACCCCATTATGATGATGTGGGCACAGGTATGGGGCAGCAGAACTGGGTTTTGGTTCAAAATTGGGCTCTGCAACCCAATGGCCATTGGTTCAAATCCCGAGCCTTGGACAAACCCAAGAGAAGCAACCCAAGAACAGTGCTGCAGAGACCCAGAGGAGCAAGCTCACGGAAGAAAGGGAAATGGATCACTCAAGGGAAGTTAACTTCCATCCAGGACTGACTGAGGGCCATGCTGGGAGGGCAGCTCCAAGGCTGAGCCCAGGACAGCCCAGGTGCCCAAGAACATCCATTCCGGTCAGTCCACAGCCACCCCCAAAAACAGCTCAATGCACACACAAGAGCAACTCTTCCTCCCTCATTTGGCGACTTAGGGGGATAATTAAATAGGAAACAGTACAGACTTTAGAGGCCCAGGCTGGTTCATGCTCCGGGCTCGATGAGATGCAGTACAATGAGGATGCTAATAAAAGAACATGCAGCCTGCCCACACATTGCTTGCCTACTCCTCCTGGCCACATCTCTGATACACAGCGAGTTATACCCATGGAGAGAAAAGGCACTTCTGAGCAGCGGGTGCATGCAGCCAGCCGCCTACACATAGCAGCACGAAGCCAAGTTTGGGTTTTCCTCTTTTTCCCAGCTTCTATTTTCTAGAAAAATTTACTCTGAAATCAACATCTCTTCCTGATATACACATCTGCTTTATAATTACAGGGGCCCAAAGAGTATTAATAGAGGTGATGGTATATGACACATGGATGGAAGGTCGGGCTCGGTTGGTTCTGCTGCAGCAGAAAGAATATTTGCTTAAAATGTGTTAGATGTGACCTAAAAATTGCTTTCCATGTAACTTCAACATTTAAGTACAAATGATAAAATGCAATTTTCCCAGTGTCTGTAATCAACCACATGACTCAAAAAAATTCCTTAGTAAAGCTACCAAGAGAATGCTTCCTATCAAAAGAGAATACAATCTGTACGTCCATCCTCAAGAAAGCGTATGTGTTGAATACTGTCTCGTCGCTGCTATAATAATTAAGATCATGCTTAAGCATCAAGCCATCCATTTATTCCCTTAGGAAGAGGATCCTAAGACTGCAGAAGATGCCCCCAGAACACAGAGAACCCAGATCACAAATCACAGATATTCTCGAGATAACCAAGAATGGATACTTGAGTCTAAACCCAGGGAATCAAAATTAGCTCAGCTGAGGGCCCTACCTTAATTGTGGCCAATGGCACTAAAAATACATGCAACTGCAAGATGTAATATGGTGCAAAAAATAAAACACTCATCAGCATTCTGTTCCAAAAATATATTGGCTTTTAAGATTGAGCATTCTGAAATTTATGAACTAACTTTATAAGCCCATTTAAAAATACACAAGTGGTGTCCATCATGAACACTTGGAAATATTAAAAATACAGCTCTACTAAAGTTTCAGAGTCTAGCTAGCTTTGGGGCACCCTTACCTACCCATACACATCATATATTCTCTCTCCTTCTCTCTCACACACACAGCAGTGGTCTCCAGCTGAATCCAGAGCATTTGCTTTGGAATGATTAATATGTAACTCAAGAAGCATTTATTTAAAAGCACATTATTAATGAAAGTGTAGCTACTGTGGAATTTACTCATACAGTCCCCACCTCTAAGCCAGTGCCTTGCTCTGCGGGTTAACGCCATACTTCCACCTCCTACCTGGATGACTGCAGTGACCTAACTTATCTCGTTGAGTCCAGTTCTTGCTGCCTTTCCATCCACCACACACAGTCAATGAGAACCACATGTACCACGTCCCTACTCAAAATCCAAACCTGAAGGCCCATGCTACCTGAAAACTCAGCTCCCCATGTACCCCTGAAGCTCTACCTACCCCACCAGGCTCTCTGCTCACTGGACACCCACAGGCTAAGTCCCAGACTCAGGGATCCATGTGGTCATTCCCCTCCCAGGTTCTTATTTCTTCATAGCCCTCACCATCATCTGAAAATCTCTTATTTATGAACTTATTTATCCTCTGTCTCCCCCAACAGAATGCTAGCTTCTTGACAGCAGGGACTCTGTCTGGCTTGTTCAGTTATGCCACAAGGCCTAGAGCAGTATATCTGTGGAGTGAATGAATGGGTGAATGAATGGTATGCCAAATATTTCTAGTGCCCCAGGCAGCCTCAGTTTAAAGGTCACAGTGGACCTTCTGGGGGGCTGGGTGCACGGGAGCCTGGGAAGGGCGGAGGCAGAGGGAGAGAGAGAATCCCAAGCAGAAGTACGCTGAATCAATGCTGGCACGAGAAAGCTTTCTGGGCCTTGCCTGCAAGTTGCCCAGATACACTGGTTCTAGGACAGCAGTGTCATGATGCCACACACGCACTGTCCCCTCCCGGGGACACTCAAACACTAAGGGGTGGGTAGGAGTGCGTGACATCCAGGTTGGGCACAGCACATTTCCCCAGCACCAAGTTCCAGACCCCACTGGAACTAGATCTCACCAGAAGCCTCAAGCATGTTTTATGGAAGGAACCGGTTTAGCCAACACATCACAGACTCCATTCAGAGCAAAAAATTGGATGGAGATATTAGGACATCTGTCAGGCACCCCACGTGGAGCCTGATTCTCTCAATGGGCAGAAACTAGCAAGATGTCTTTATAAACTCAAGCAGGGACGAAGGGAGAATTGAAAGCATCCCTAGGCCCATTCTCACCCCAAAACAACAAGAATATGAAATGGACCCTCACTCTGCTCCAGGTGCTAATATCACATGCTCTGTGTGTTCCCCCAACCAACCTAGCAGCTAGGCACTGTAACAACCCTCACTTTATACGTAAGGGAATTGATGCTGGGAGAAGCTAAATGCCTCACACAGGTGGTGAGGGGCAGAGCCTAGATGGGAACCCATATCTACCTGATTCCAAAGCCTGGGCTTTTAACGCGTGTACCACAATTCGTGCCCCAAAATAAAGAATACTTATGTCAACTCTAAAGTTAAAAGTTGGAAAAGTTGGCCGCTCTCTGCCACTTGCAAGGTGTGCAAACTTTAAGAAGTAACTCAAGCTCCAGGGCACCTGGGTGGCTCAGTTGGTTGAGCATCTGACTCTTGACTTGGGCTCAGGTTGTGATCTCAGAATGGTGAGATCCATCCCTGCACTGGGCTCGGCACTCAGCATAGAGTCTGCTTGGGATTCTCTCTCTCTCTCTGCCTCCGCCCTTCCCGGGCTCCCGTGGGCTACCCCCCCAAATAATAAATAAATCTTACAGAAAAAAAAAAAAAAAGGTAATCCAAGCGTCACGATCAGTTTCCTTATCTGTAAAACAATGGGTGCTGCTGGGATTAAGCAAGAATGTTTGTCAAGCACTTGGAATAGGGCCTGGTAGTGAATTCTCAGTAAGAGCCACTCTTTCACCCTTATTATCAGGCCAGTCCGTAGGTTCCGCACAATCCAGCCAAGTCACAACTGTTAGGGCACGGTAGCACAGTGCTCCTGGAGGCAGCCAGTGACGAGGCTAAGTCTTCGATGCGTCACTACCTGCAAGACGTCAGGAAAAGAACTCAATGTGGCTGAGGCTCAGTGTTCTCATCTGGAAATGGGATTAATACCTGCTACCTCACAGAGTCGCTACCTTCCCAGTCAAGACTGGAAAGACCTAGTGAGATCATGCATGTAAGGCACTCAGCACAGCTCTGAGCACACAAGAAGTGCTCACTAGAGGACAGCTTCCATTAGCACTTGTGCAGAAGGAAATGGCATAATCCTTGGCCACTTTAGTGTACTTCAATTTGACAAATGTTCTTTGAAGACCTGCCAACGGCAACACACTGTTTCAGGCGAGAGGCGGAAGACATGATGGTCCCTGTCCTCAATGAGCGCTGAGCAGCATGCCCAGACAGAGGGGAGAAGACGGAGGTACGAATGAAAAGGAAGGCTGGGGTCTTGGCATACCAGCCTTGAATGCCAAGTTCAGGAGCGGCCATTAATTCTGTGCACACTGTGATGCTACTGAAGGTCTGAGCAGGAGAATGACATCATCCAACTTGTGCTTTGGAAGAATTCCACCCTCTGTGGAGAATGGATCAGAGCTGGGAAAACTGGAGGCAGAGAAATCGGTGAGGAGGCTACTGCACCAGTCCAAGCAAAACTCCATGCGGGATGGCAGTAAGGACAGAAAAAAGGGCAAAGACTCAAGTGTCATCCTAGAGGTACAACTTAGAGAGAGAACCTGGCAAATGATGGGCTGGTGGGGGAGATGCAAAATAGCTTAAGAAGACTCAGTTTTCTTGTCTAGAAGTCTAGGGAGAGTGGTAGTTTGTTCAATGAAACAAGGAAACCAAATTGGCACCTACTGGCTCACTGAATGAGCAAACAAATCTATCTGTGTTGGGCGGAAACAGAGGTCAGGGACGTTGAGAAATTGGTAGAACATCTTGGCAATAATGAACACAGAGCACATGGGGAGGAGAGCCATGAGGACATGAGAGTGTAAGTCAGGAAATGAATGAGATCATCAAGCCCAGGCTAAAAAGGTAACTGCTGGGACCTGAGGAGACGGTGCACCATTTCGAGGACCTGAACAGAAGATGACAGCCACGAAGCAGTAAGCCCGGCAGGCAGAGAGGTAGGAGGGAAAACCGAGTTTCCACAGAGTGGAAGAGAAGCAAGCAGAAAGTCTCAAGGCACACGTGGTAAGTGACGGCATTGCGTGGCAAGGTGGGGATCACTGGCTTTGGTGGTCGGGTGGAATAGGCGGCTTCTCAGACAGCAACTTCCCCAGGGTTGGAGAGACTGGAAGAGAGGCACAGAGTGAAGGCTATTCTCGCACGAAGCTGGTCAGAGAAAGGAAGGTGAGGGAGATCAGGAGACAAAAGACATGTAAAACAGAAAGAATGGAGAGCGATTCACTTAGGCGAAGGAAGAGGTGCCAAACTGGCGCAGAGCTTGGGAACACATAGCACCACTTAGTCAATTACTGTCTTCTTAAGGGATCCGAGGCAACCATGCAAATTAGCATGTGTAGGCCAGCAAAAAACGCACTTGACAGATCTTTTGGAGCCTAATCTTCAGGATGGGGCTAGGCTCGTTTGGATTACATTTCCTAAAGGTATCTTTAAGACAAACAAGAAGGCGGCAGAATGGTCCTGCCAGGCCCGCGAGGCAAGCACGCACAGTCTAAATAGAGAACAGAATAAGGCAAGCAGAACAAGATGTGCTTGACTAAGGGAAAGAAGACATTGAATGAGAGGAGAGAACCCAACACAACCAAGAGAGGCAAAGGTCCGATTATCTGGTCTGGATGATCGTGGAAATGGGAGCGACACAGAGCCCTGGAAGGTAGGAACCATAGGCAGGAGCTAGTTACAGGTTTTTAACTTATTTGGGAAGTACAGAAGATGCACACCTTCGTGTACCAGAGCACATTTTGTTACTCTTGCTATTTTTTTAAAAAACTCAAAGGACAGATGAGGCTCTTTGCAATACGGATCTGGAGGTAGCATGCACAATAACAGACAGCCCTTGGCTCGATGGGGAAAGGAAGACAGTTTTTAAGGGCAGACTCCCCACCCTCCCAAGTATTTCCATAAAAGGGAAGTAGGACTGATTGGAGAATTCAGGCCACATTCTGCTGGAATAAGCCATCCCCAGGATAAATGACAGAAGCAGCTGGAAATATAAAACATAGATTTGCATAGACACGGAGCATAGAGTCATCAACAAATTGAAAGCTGCAGCCATAAAAATGATTTGGACCAGTTCACCAAATGCTTATTGAGCACCTTGCATATGATCGGCCTGAAGCCACAGTGGAGAGCAAGGTCAACAAAGTTCCCTCAGCTCACCAAGCTTACACTCAAGCAAAGAACTTTCCAGGAGAGAGTATATATGCATGTGTTTATCACATACACACACACACACACACCAGGAAAGAGTCTCCAAATGAGAGGAGGAAAAAATTTTTATAAAAAATGCAAGAGCTAGTCTACATAGTCAAAAAACTTGCAGAGATTGAAAACAAAACCCAGCAATTAGACGGCCTGTCAGCTCTCATCCCACCCTGCCCCAATGCCACTGCTCATCATTCCCCACAATGGACCTCTACTTCCAACAAGCATGTGAACCTGGGGACCCCACAAATCCCCTAATTTCTCTTGTCAACAGCATTCATACCTGGCAGCATAGCACAGTGGCTAACAGACTCTTGAGCTGCCACATTGTCTGGGTTCAACTTCTGGCTGAGCTGCTCAGGGCTGCATGACCTTGGGGAAGTTGCTTAACCTCTCCGTGTCTCGGTTTCCTTACATGTAAGAGAGGAATAACGACATTACCTTCCTTGTGGGCCATTGTGCAATTTAAATGAGTTAATCTGTGTAAAGTGCTTAGAACAGAGCCTGGTCCAGAGTTGGTGTCCTGTATGGACGAGCTGTTGTCACCACTTGAACCTACATGAAATGCTCTCTACATATCTCTCCCCTCATCCAAATCCATCGTCTTCTAAAAAGCCAAACATTTCACCTCCCATTAGTGTGCTAACACACTCAGTCTCCAACACAGGTATTTACTGAGGGTCTACCATGTCTTGCACTCCAAGGGAACCAGGATGAATCAGAGCCAGCCCTGCTCTTGAGATCACGGCCGACTTGGGGAAATGGAAAGACATTCCAACGAAGATCATCACTGTAACTTGGCAAGAACTGTGAGCTGGCATTACCCATGAAGTGTCCCCCACAAGGGAGGCTGCCTTCTTCCTCTCCTGATTCCTACAGCAGTCAGATATCCCCTTTGTACCATGATGTTCTGCAGGAAAGGTGTTTGCTCTGTGTCCTCTGGACTGTTTCACACATATATGCCTTGACTTGTTCAACTTGATGAAAGGGCACCCGTTCTGGGACTGGGCCTTCTAATTCTGTCCCCCAACCCACTCCATCCCCACAACCACCTTTTACCTGCAGGTAGCTAGCAACTGCATATTAACTTGTGGTTGGTCAGGATGTTTAAGCTTCTCTAGCAGAAAATTCCCAGGACCTGGGAGGCTGTTTCTGCTCTGGCACGACTAGACTACCTAATTATTGCTGAGTTCCTTTATATCCTCTTGGTATAAACAGAGGAACACTATGCACATACAGACCAGCAAACTAGCAGTAACAAAAATAATAACAGTGAACATTTACTGAGACTCTTCCATGTGCCAAGTACTAGATCAAGTGCTTTATGGGTTTCATACAATCCTCCCGAAAGCCCTAAAAGGAAGGGATCTTTACCTTCCCCCACCACTTTGCAGTTGAGGAAACAGGCAGGCAAAGAAGTGCCGACAGAGCAAGGAAGAGGTACCAAAAACTGGTTCCCTGAAAATCTGGGAAGGCAAGGGTGGAAGCCATTTTTCATTCCTCCACCGTGTTTAGATGGCTGGCTCCAAAATGAAACTTCCAATCACCCAGAAGGAAAGGAAAGAGCCCTGAGCCAAAAGGAAGAGAGAGCCCCCCACTTCCTAAAAACCACCTATTCAGACACTGGCATCCCACAGATTCCAGCCTCATCGAGATCTCTTTGCTCCTCCAAAATTTCCAAGTTCTCCAAAAGCATCAAACCAGCATCTGTAAAACTAGCACAAAATATAAAACCGACTGGTTTTTTCCTCCTAGAGTTTATACTGAAGGTTTGCAGAAGTGCACAGTTTCAACTAGGGCTTAAATGAGACAGTATCTCCAATCTAAGAGGAAGAAGGGACCTAAAGAAATGTACCCCTGCTGACAAGGGAGGAAAGAGAACTGGGATCCATTTTATTTTTAAACCTTTAACATACATCTTTAACATATTGTAAAAATCAAGGAAACAGAGGCTCAGAGAAACACCCAAGACTCCAGAGCTTGGGGATGTGGCCTGGGTTATTGGCAGTTAAAAAAAAGAGGCACGAGACAGACACTCCCTCACTTTCCAGCACCAGCTTTGCCAGAATCCCACCCCAAAGACAACCAAAACCGGTCCTGTCGAATCTCTCCTGCTCCCTCCAACTCAAGCTGCAAGGAACGCCCACGATACTTCAGACACAGAATGCTGAGATCAAGATTCTTGCTAAGCTTAAAATAATGATGCGCTCCATGGCGGGCTTAAAAACTGTCTGGGGTCCCAAAAAAGGATCCTAAAAAGCAACCAACGATCACAATTAAAATCATTCTCACTACCAGAGCCTCCGTGAAAACTCCTCATTCATTCAGCATCACCTCTGAACATTTCATTCAATTCACTGGAACAGATCTGGGGTCAATTTCCCCAGCACAGCACCACAGCATCTGCAATCTCCTAGGTGGTGTGAAGAGTGAGTAATGGCACAGGTAATCCCTGTAAATAAAAACCCGTGATGCTGACAATGGGGAGGGGAGAAGGAGATGCTCGGGAAGAAACAGCAGGTCCCCGGTGGCAGCGGTGGGACCCCCAGAAAATGCCTCCTCCCACCTCTAAATGAATTTTGTCTATATGTCCGCAGCACTGCAGGGGCTTCTGATTAATTTCATCATTGCATCTTTTATTGAATTTCTAAATAATGATAACACAATCGGTCCAGGGTCACTTGCATCCAACAGGTGGAGTGGATTTCTATAAGGATGCTGTAGGTTTCACCCACAGGGCTGCCTCTGGACCAAAGAGCCAAACCCGACGGCAAGATCACATTCAAAGACACGAGATGAAAGAATATCTTTCTGATTCCAACCCCAAACTGCAATGGCAAAGACATTAAAGTTCCCCAAAGGCAGGAATACTCCAATCCCATCTTCCAGGGAAGAAATACACGCTTTTGTTTGCGTGGACTTTTTTTTATGAGAATCTTATTAAGCATTCTGTTGGGGCATGAACAGACGCTCGTGTTATGCTCTAGAGAGGTATTGTGAACTATCAAAGGTGAAATAGCCTATCTTCAAATACAATGAGCAGTACAAACACAATCAACAAATATTTATTGAGTGCCTGGGCCTTAAGACTGAGATGTCATCCCGTTCCCCGACAACCCCCCCTCCCCCCTGTCAGAGAGCTTCCTTAACTGAGCTTTCTGTGAAGGGCAGATGCAATTTCAGGCTTGCTAAACGATAAGCCATTAATCACACACTGCTTCAGATTAATTGCAATGCCTAAGATCCCCCACAGCATTCTGCCTTTGCCCCGAAAATCGAATTCCCTCAAGTCCTCCCTAGTTTTTCAGATCACTAGCACCCCAAGCAAGCTTTCATTCTGAGCCGGCCAGCCCACTGCTAGCCAGAACTGGAACTCTCCACACACCTCCCTCCAGTCTGATGTGTGACCTTCAGTGTGCTGCGCGTGTCCACATTAAGCTGCCCACCAACCACGCATCCTTTAGCGTCAGGCCTCCACTTCTGCCCTGCTCTCCAAATGCCCTGCTGGGCCATTTCAAATCATCTGATGGCACATTCAACAGCTAGTTAGCTCTCTGCCTGCACTCCTACCATCCAGATTGTTTTTGGAGTTGCAAAGCAAATGAGCCAGAAAGGCACTGCCAACGCTACCAAAATGCAACCCTGGATATTAAACCCAGAGCCCAGGGAAGAAGGAAAGTAGGACCACCTCAGCATCTTTCAACATAAAAATCTCTCTCCCATGCAATCACAGCCCACAACCCTATTTCATCTCAAGTGCCCAGTTCCCCCATGATGTTCTGAAATCTTTTGAGGAACCCATGGGGAGACACCATCCAAGAACCAACGCATGCCTTCAAATCGATCTCTGAACTACAAGCACAACAAATCAGGAATGGACGCTGCCAAGGAGAAAATCAAATTCTGCTTGTCTCCTAAGTGGGCAGCAACTAATTACCTAATGCTACCCAGAGAGCCTCCAAGTGAGAGAGCCAGGGCATCAGTGGAATAACACAGCTAGTCCAAGACCTTCCCGGGGAACCCGAGTCTCTGAACGCAGCATGTCATGGGATCACAGAACGAAGCAAGACACTGAGCTCCTACATCCACAGAAGCTACGGCAATTTACAGAAATTCCCGGAGGCTGGAAGCCAGGACCCTCCAGTCCCAGGTGCCGTGCGAATGCATTTTTCATGAGCTTTTTCAAGAACGGAGAAAAGACCTGTCATGTTAAGAGGCTTACAGTGATGTTTATACTTCCATTTTCTAGTCTCCTGGTTTGTTTGTTTTCCCTGTGAAGCCCAGTTTCTGTGAATCAATGACTCGGCTACATCACACTCCCTCCCGGTGGCTCCCGGTAACAGGGCTCTCACTGGCCACCAGCGCTCCGCCAGCTCAGAGAAGCTCAGCTGCCAGATCCCTGATCTTGCAGCAGACTTCGAGCGGAGCCGAGCACCATCTATCTGTTAGAGCTCTGGTACAGCCACTTGCAGCTCAGCTAAGCCCATCAGGAAACCTTTAGCTTATGAGATTCCATTCAATACAGCCAAGATAGCAACCTCCTTCCACCCACCTGAGAGATGGATACACAGATGGATAAATAGATGGACGGCTCATTTGAACCCTGCACGTTTCTCCTTCCACCAAGGATCTGCACTGCCAGATATCCCCCACTATTTCCTCCCCTCTAAAGAAGACCAAACACTGAAAAACTAACCCAAAGTACCCAATGGACAATTATGATGCTAGGGACAGGAAGAGGAACCCTAAACACAGCAAAATGGGAATATGAACAGTCTACCCACCAAAGCCCTGACAGGTAAATTGCTTCCCAAAAGCAGGCTGATTAACAGCTTCCCTTCCCTGCACTCCCCCCACCACCCCCACCACCACCACCTTTGGGCTCTGTATGCCTCACATCAGTACCGGTCCTTAGAAAGTCAAATTTTCACTTACTCAGATCTACCAAGAATCCCCAGTGCCTTGCTATACGAAAACCCCACGAACGGCAGTTCTTCACCCGAGAAACCTGAGAGGTTCAGCTGGCACAAAGAGGATGAAACCCCCGAATTCTTCTCTGGTTCATCAAAATTGGAGGTGTCATCATCAGACTTGAGGGTGGGAACGAAGGGGGGAGGAGCTGGTTAAAGAAAAACAAGAAGAGAGGGAGAGAAAAATTCAGACGGATTCAACACTGTTGCGGAGAAAATCGTCTTGCTCCTTCAGCACTGCAGCGACTAGCTCACACAGGCAGACCCAGCCTTGGCTCTGACAGCAACAAGAGATTAACCCCTTCTCTGCCAACATGGCCACCAGCCGGCAGACAGGCTGCCTTCCCCGAGGGGGGGTGGGGGGGGGTAAACTGAAGGAGAAACTCAAACAGGTCACTTGGTGGAACAAAAGCACTTTGGGGAACTCATGGGAGCCGGCTGTTCATTCCGGATATTTCCAGAACGCTTCAACAGAGCATCAGGCTGGCTAGTGCCAGCACGCCAGCCGACCCCACACCTATGTATTTCTTCCTCTGGACAGCTCTAAATCATCAATATTTAATGTTAATCATTGAAATAAGATGGCATTTCTACATTTCATGCAGTGAAATGAGAGGAAGGAGCAGGAAAGAGGACCTGGGAGGCATGTAACTCACGTTAGGATAGCACTGCAGTCTAGCTCATTCATAGCCAGAGGAGAGTGCTCAGAGCTCTTATCAACCACTTTTTTTTTTTTTTAGTTCATTATCCCTCCTCCCCACCTCAATCATGCCACCCAAATCCACCGCAGTTTAATCAGCATAATGAAACACCAGCCAAATAAAGTTCTTCCTGATGATTTACAGCACCCCTGCCCGCTGATGGTGTAAATGCACCGATGGACGTCTGCGTCCTACCTCGTTAAGGCATGACTCCAGGCTAGGGGCATCTTACATCTTCTCCACTTTCTGCAGACCTACTAAGCTCTCTTGGTCAGGGAGGGGGACACTCGGCCATCAGTCACCAGGCGGCTGCCCATTGTGGTGGGCTCCAGGGGGTGTAGCGGGTTAGAAGCGTTACCATGGCTGCAGGCTGAGGCGTCTGTGGCAAGCCGGCCAGCTGAGTTGGCGAGCCGGGCATCACAGCCCCCGCAGTGCAGGCTTCATGCTCCCCACTCTGTGCGTGCTCTGGCTGGAACCCCACCTGGCCGCCTGCGTGGCAGGGGCCAGTGCTGATCCAAGTGACAGAGCAGCATGACTCACTGCCGGAGCTCGCTACAGCGCCCCCTAGGACCCTTGTCACGGCCGGTCACAGTCCAGGCTTCCTTTTTAACTCCTTGTTTTCTGAAGCAGCTGTGCACCAGATAGAAGCAGCAGTCTGGTTTCTGCTTACAGACTCAAAAGAATCTGGCTGTTTGCAAAGTACCCCAGTGACAACCACATCGAAGCGGCAGTGCTGGGGAGTGAATGGAGAGGTGAAGGGATGGTGTGGTGGGGGAGGGAAGGAAGCCACAAGGAGGAGGTCTGGCTCCTCCTGGGAAGAGCAAAGGAGCATTCGCAGGGCTTCAAGTGCACTGAGACGAGGTAAGAGATTGAAAACGTAAAATGCGCTACCAGGAAATTATTTAACACCTCCAAGCTCTCAAGAGAATTTAAATCTTCCCTGTTAGTATCAGAATCTACTTGCTTAATACTTTAAAAATTAGCTGATAGAAAGAAAAATTACATTGACTGCTTCAGCCCACATCCCGTGTGTACCTCCAACAACAGAGCCTCAAACCAATCTGATTTCAATTATTCAATACTTTCTTTAAGGAAAAAAAAATAATAATGGAAATTACATTTCATAAGGATCAGAAAGAGAAGTTTTCCATCTCAAAAAACTCAGATAAAGACTGAGGAAATGTATGCAGTTTCACAGATGACACAAATATGGAAGCGTTATGACTGACGGCACATTACTTGGGAATCTGAGTGGGTTCAAATCCCAGCTCTACCATTTACCAGCTCTGTGACTTCGGGAAAGTCACTTAACCTCTCTGAGCCTCATTTCCAACACAGAGATAAATTCCTCAAAGGGCTGTTGGGAGGTTTAAATGAAAACCAAAATCTATATAAAGTGCTTAGCATATTCCTTAGCACACAGTAAACACTCCACAAAAATCACCCATTGTTGTTATTGCTCACATGAGATTCATGTTTACGACAGATCCTGCAATTGGTGAAGGCTAGTGAGATACAGCCCAATCTGTGTTGAATATTCTTCTTCCCTGCTCAAAACATGCACACAGTCATGTGGATGTTTGTGTTTATCATATCATCTTATTTCTAGCAGAAGTTTAATTCCCTTTCCACTATATACTAATTTATCTTTGGGAGACTAAAACAAAATCCCATTTCTGAGTGAGAAGTATGATTAATATAGGGGTAGGAGCCACCCTCTGTGAAATAATTATGATTTAGAAATTCTGTACTATAAAATAAGATTTCTCTTGAAAACTCCATCATGCTCAAAGCCAGCGCATATGGTCGAGATTAGAAAAATGGCCAATCTTCAATAGAAGGAAGGAAAAAATCAACATGAAATACACCAGCTGGTAACAGGTGAGATAGTCACAGGATGGATTAAAAGGCAGGAATATAAACCTCTAGACAGGTAGTCAGTTGACTACAACAGTAAAGTCTGAAAAAAAGGGCTTATAGGAGCATCTGGGTGGTTCAGCTGGTTAAGCATCTGACTCTTGATTTCAGCTCAGGTCCTGATTTCAGGGACATGAAAGCAAGCCCCGCATTGGGCTCTGCACTCAGCTGGGAGTCTGCTTGAGATTCTCTCCCTCGGCCCCTCCCCCTACTCAAAATCTCTCTCTCTCTCACTAAAATAAATAAATCTTAAAAAAAAAAAAAAGGACTTATAAGGGCCACATTTGGGCAGGAAAAGAGCCACAGCCTCAAGCCAAAAAGAAATGGACAAACTGGAAATTCTCTACCCACCAGAAAGTGACAAGGATGCTCACCCTTGGCCAGGACCCGTTAGGGGGAAAGAAACAGGCTGGCGATTAAAACTGTAATCCCAGCTAGGGTGTCTGCATTTACAGTATCCTATATAGGGTGGGAACTACAAAACAAGAAATTTGGGGCGCCTGGATGGCTCAGTCGGTTAAGCATCTGCCTTCGGCTCAGGTCATGATCCCAAGGTCCTGGGATCGAGCCTCACATCAGGCTCCTTGCTCAGCAGAGAGCCCGCTTCTCCCTCCCCCTCTGCCTGCCTGCCGCTCCCCCTGCTTGTGCGCTCTCTCTGACTATCTCTCTCTCTGTGTCAAATAAATAAAAAATCTTAAAAAAAAAAAAAAAACAAGAAATTAACATCAATACTGGCCCAGGATCACTGAGCCCTTAGGGCACTGGCAGACACAAAAGGAGAACATCTTGTGGAAGCACTTTCACAATCCAGGGCACATGGGGCAGACAAACCAACAGACACACACACATACACACATACACACAGGCCCTACTAGAAAGGAATTCACAAAAAAAAGTAAATACCAACAAGTACACATAACAAGGAAAAAGAAGCCACCCAAACTACCATGGAGGACCATCATCACATACAAGAAATGGGAAAATTAGCCTTCCAAAAACTGCAGATAAAAGAACAATCTAAAATGGGACATAAAAGGGGCGCGTGGGTGGCTCGGTTGGTTAAGCGACTGCCTTCGACTCAGGTCATGATCCTGGAGTCCCCGGATCGAGTCCCGCATCGGGCTCCCCGCTCGGCAGGGAGTCTGCTTCTCCCTCTGACCCTCCTCCCTCTCATGCTGTCTCTCATTCTCTCTCTCTCAGATAAATAAAATCTTTAAAAAAAATTAAAAATAAACAAAATAAAATGGGCCATAAAATTAATTTATTATCAAGGTAAATAAGTAGAAACGCTAATAAAAGAATAGGATACTCTGAAAAAAGGACCACACACATTTGAAAGGAACCAAACAGAACCTCAAAAATGAAAAGTATTGTTATTGAATTTGAAGTTTAAAACTCCCTGAATGCATTAAATAGAAGATAAGACACAGTCAAAGAGAAAATTAGTGAAGTAGCGTTAGATCTGAAGAAATCACACAGAATCATACTTCTCAAAGTGTTATCTGTAGAATGGCAGCATCAGCATCACCTGGGAGTTAGTTAGAAATACAGAATCTCTGGGGCGCCAGGGTGGCTCAGTCAATTAACTGTCTGCATTCGGCTCAGATCATGATCTCAGGGTCCTGGGATCCAACTCTGCATTGGCTCCATGCTCAGCAGGGAGTATGCCTCTCCCATTCCCTCTGCCCCTCCCCCCACTCATGCTCTCTAATAAATAAATAAAATGTTCAAAAAAAATACAGAATTTCTGGCTCTGCCCCACATCCACTCAATCAGAACCTGCATTCTAACGAGATCTGCAGTTGGAGAAGTGCTCACATGGAATGCAGCACAGAGACAAAGAGACAAGACATGAGAGGTCAGGAGACAAAAAATGAGAAGGTTCAATACATATCTTAACAGGTGCACCAGAAAGAGAGAGTGAACTAGCTCAAAATTTGGATGCTCAAAATTTTGAAAGGATTATGGGAAACTTGGTCAAATCCAAGACTACCAAGTATGTGACCACATCTATCTTTGGGGGCTAATTCTCCTCCTTCCTGTACCTTATGGAAAATGTTCCTTTTTTGATCTTCATAAAATACAATTTTTCCGAGCAGCCCGGATGGCTCTGTCGGTTGATCAACCGACTCTTGGCTTTGGCTCAGGTCATGATCTCGCAATTGTGAATCAAGCCCTGCTTCCGGCTCTGCACTCAGTGCGGAGTCAGTCTGCTTCAGATTCTCACTCGCTCTCCCTCCCGTTCACTCTCTTTCTCAAATGAATGAAATCTTTTTTCTTCTTTACAAAAGGTATTAATAGGTCACTGGATTTAAGTCTATGCTGATGGAGATACACATTATATCTGAGAACATAGCAGAGTGCCAGGCACACTGTAGGTGTACAATAAATATTTGCTGAACAGATGTATAGAAAATGACTCTTGAAAAGAGAGCACCTAGCATAATTAAGGCCACGAAGAAATTACTTGATGTTTGAGTTAAATGAAGAGGCTTTAAAAGTGGAGATTGTTCTGTCTGAAAAATATGTTAATGAGTGCCTTGTATTAATATTTTCTGGTACAGTATTACGAAATCATCTCATCCCCCATACCCACCACATTCAATAATGACAAATCAGAAGTCATAGATTAAAATCTACTGTTCATTGCCAAAAACTATAAAGAAAAACAAGAAAATCTTTTCCTATGTATTTTTAAAAATAAACCAGCCTGTGCTTGAAGTCACATTAGGGCAGATTCCCCATAGTGGCAAGGGCTAGGCAAGGGCTAGGCAAGTTCTGGAGTGTTTCCTGTGCCCACCATCCCCCACTATAAGAAAGATGGCAGAACAAGGTTTTCAGAAACAAAGAGCTATTTTAAGAGCTTTAGTTACTCTCTCTCCTACAAATTCTCTCTTTTCTTTAAATCTGACATTCATTAGAAGCTTTTTGGGGGAAAAATGTATTGCCTACAAATCAAAAAAATAAAAACAAAAAAACAAGGAAAGGAGAATCCCCTGGATTTGTCCTCTTGGCCCTCCTCATCTCTAACATGTTCCATTGAGCTCCATTTACCCCATTCCCACCCTTACATTTTTCAGCATGCCACACAAACATTAATATTACAAATATAAAAGATTTTCTAATTTCGGTATAGTGTTTATTGCCTGCCTTCCCCACTGGAACACGAGCTCCATGAGGGGGAAGACTATGCTGTGTTCACCATCACACCCCTAACACCTGGCTGTCCTTAGTCAATGTTTAGTACCTATTCCGTGAAAGGAATGAATGAATAACAAGAGCTTTGGATGTGTGATAATTTCTTAAACCTAATGGGCTATTTCGTGCAATGTGCCGCTTTAGGAAACCTAGAGTCCCCGATTTAGTCATGAAGAATTGGCACATTAAAAAACAAGTACGACAACAAAAATCTAAGCCTAGATATAGTTCATAAAACTCCTATGACTTTTAATCATCACTGTGAGTTACAGACGCTCGTGCTGAGTCGCATGTGGCAGAAGCGCAAAATGCATAACAGCCAACACAGTGTCATAAAGGACAAAGGCACATAAATAAATAGTGTGTAATGATATAATGAATCGGGACTGTGCCTGGAACACAGTGGGCATCCAATATTAAATCAAAAACATTTTCAGCTTCGTTCTATCTACCATGATGGCCCGTACCTTAAAAAAAAAAAAAAAGTACTTAATTAATACGATGCCATGTTCAAACCTAAAAGGAAGGCGACCAGAAAAGTGGCCATCCTCCGGTTCCTTAAACTCTGAAGCAACCAATGTGATCGCACTTATCCATGGTACAAAGGCAGGACTGCAAAGTAGGTGAAGAGGAGGCTATTTATGTCGTTTAGAGGTCAAGGGGTGGGTGTGAAAAGCAGAGATGCATAAATGGAGTGCTGGTAAGTTCTGCCGAAGGGGACACAGTGAGTTTTGTGTGTTCCTGCGGGAAAGTGTCATGGAGGTGATTGAATGTCAAGAGTTGGTTAAAAGGTATCTTGGCCGGCTGGAGTGGGGAAGAGTACCACTTTAGAAAAGCCACAGAGCTGCCGCTCGAGGGAGCCGTGGGTAATGAGATTGGGAAGGAAGCGAAAGTGAAATCTTGGCCAGACCTTGAAGCAGGGGAACCCTGGATCGGATTGACAGAAGGGATTATTAGACAGAGTTTTAGAGCGCTGGGCTGGTGTCAGTGCCAGAGACTGATACCATCGCCGCAGGAGCGGTGGTTGGAAGAGGTCGATGCTAGAAACCTCTAAAGGACAAGTCTACAATAGTCAACATGACAAATTCTACAGTAAGGAAGTGATAATGGACACAGAGAGGATGTGGATTAACAGGAGGCAGGCTACAGAAAGAAGGGGCAAAATGTGACAACTGACACAACAGCAGAGCTTTTAGGAAGATCAACGACCAACTCTTAGGATTGGAACAGCTCCAAGAGAAAGAGGTTGCAATAGTAGGAAGAGCAAGAGATCCAGGATCAGAGAGATCGTGGGAATGAACCAATAGAATAAGTTAGGTGATAGGCAAATATAGCTAGTTACTAAATATATGTGAATAACTCTGCCCATCAAAACAGATTTCTATTCCCCAGAGCCCCAGGCAAGTCCCCTACTTTCTCCCCTCTGGGTAGGAAGTGGTCAGGTATAGCTCCTCCAAACAAAATGTTGTGTAAGAAATACAAAAAGACAAACTAGATCCAGTTTCCAATATACTTAAGTAAATAAAATATTCTCACATGTCTTTGCTTCCCAAAGGAGTCATAAAGAGACTTTAAGGTAATGCTGATTTGGCCAGTGGTCAATTTTTACAATGGTGTCTTCAAAGGAGATGAATAAGGAAGTTAGCATTACTCGAGTATGCTTCAATCAATCGATCTCAAGGACGCTAGGGTCTAGCTGCCAACGGCTAAGCAGATTCCCTCTCTGGTGGCAGATTCAAATTCTTGATGAGTTGTGTGCTCTGTCTGAATCTCACCATTCTCAAAAGCCATGTTCCTACCAGGCTGCTTAGCATCAAGTCTTTGGTAAACGATGGACATTTTTCCACAGATTTATACTTTGAGAGATGCTTTCTCTCAATTCTGCATCATACTTGAACCAGACTTCTAATACTGTAGCTTTACTTTGTCCCCCTCCCTCTGGGTCTGGGTACTCAGCATACCCGCAAAACACTTACATGGGCTGGAAACGCTCCAAAAAGAGAATCCTTTCAAACCTCAACTAGTCATGATCGCCTTTTCCTGCCAGGTTGGGTCTAGATCTAACCAATGTGGGGCCCAGGTGGACGCCCCCAGAACATACTTCAAGGATAGTGAAGGAGCTAGTTCCTCGGCTTGCATTCCCTAGAACCGGATCGCTCTAGCACATAACTACTGCAGTAGGTATCTCTAAGCAGGATTTCTCAACTGGCACCAGTGACATGTGGGAGGGGAGAGTGCTTCACTGGAAGGGGCTGTCATGTGTCTTGTAGGGCACTGCTAAATTAGCAGTATCGCTGACCTCTACCCACCAGATGCCATCAGTACCTCAAGTTGTCAAATCGTGACAACCAAAAATGTCTCCAGACGTTGCTAAATTTGCCCTCCTGTGGAGGGCAAAATCACCCCCAGTTCAGAACCAATGCTCTAACAGGTAAGGACGTCCAAAATACTGTTACCACAATACCTTCATCACACCCAACAAAATTAACAGTAATTCTGTAACATTATCTAACACCGTATTTGTGTTTGATTTCTCCAGTTGTCCCAAAAATGTCTCTTTACAGTTGGCTTCATTTCAATCAGGATCCAACCAAGGTTTACAAACTGATTTGGCTGGTGTGTCTCTTAATCTGTAACAATGACTTTATTTTAAAGTCATTTATTGGTCTAAGAAACTGGATCACATGTCTGTAGAATTTCCCAAATTCTGGACTTGGGTGAATGCATCCTTGTTGACGTCATTTAACATGTTTCTCTGCCCCCATGCTTCCTGTTAACTGGCAGTTCAATTGAGGGCCTTCCTTAGATTCATATTCAATTCTTTTGGCAAGAATACTTCCCAGTATTCTGGGTGTGTTGTCTACTTAACGCATGACATTAGAAGGCACACAGTGGGGCGCCTGGGTGGCTCAGTTGGTTAAGTGACTGCCTTCGGCTCAGGTCATGATCCTGGAGTCCCGGGATCGAGTCCCACATCGGGCTCCCTGCTCAGCAGGGAGTCTGCTTCTCCCTCTGACCCTCTCCCCTCTCATGCTCTCTCTCTATCTCATTCTCTCTCTCAAATAAATAAATAAAATCTTTAAAAAAAAAAAAAAAGGCGGCACACAGTGTCTGCTTGTCTCCCATCTTGTGATGTTCACAATGATCCATCGGTTCCATTGACATCAGCCTGATCCCCCCAATGGTTCACTTAAAGGTTTACAAACATTGATGAGCATTGACTATAGCCATTATTTCATTAAGGGCGACAAAATGATGGTTTTCTCATTTCACTATCCCTTCTACATGTATTAGCACATCAACAATTTGGTTACCCTGAAATATAGTTCAAATAGAAAGGCAGGTCAAATGCTTGGTTCTTTCCCTATATTTAGCAACATTCAGAGTAATGACTGGGGTGCCCTTAGCAACTGCCAGAAGTGACCAGTGATATTTCTTTTTGTGTTATCATTAAGAACTCATAAATTGTTATATATTTGTTGTGTTTCAAGTCACTACAGTCTTTTTGGTGTTCATATTGTCCCATCTTAGGCAAGGAGAAGCCCCTCTACTAGATATTCTTGCCAGAAAAGCCAAATCAGAATCTATTTTTAGCTTTTGGAACTACCTTCCAGTTTACAGGAGCCAGAAGAACAAGTACCATCATCATCCCCTACAGAGGAAGCAAAGAGACAAATGTGGGGGTATTCTGTAAGCCAATGATCTAACTTCATCAAGCCAATGGCATAGAAAAAAAATAATATACATGTATATATGCGCATACATACGTCTGTGTGTGTGTATATATATATATATATATACACACACACATATTTTCATTAAAAAAATTTAAATTTGTCTCCATAGCTGACTATATCCCAAGATATGAGTGACTTTGAATCCAACTACTGGGAGCATTGGCAAAATGTGGAGGAACTGGATCTCTCATTCATTGTTGGTGAAAATATAAAACGGGTCCTGAAAAAGGTCGGCAATCTCTTAAAAAGTGAAGCATACCCCTATCATATGAGCCAGCCATTCCACTCCTAGATATTTACCCAAGAGAAATGAATGTGTATGTCTGCAGGCTTGTACACAAATGTTCATAGAAGCTTTATTTCAAATAGCCAAAAACTGGAAACAACCACAACCATCAGCAGAGGACTGGATAAACAAACTGTGTTATATCCCTATAATGAACTACTACTTAGTAGTAAAAAGGAACAGACTATGACACATGCCACAACATAGGAAGAATCTCAGAATGATTATGTTGAATGAAAGAAGCTGGACAAAATAAGTACACCGTGTGGGACTCAATTTATATAAAGTTTAGAAAATAAAGCTAAACTACGGTGACAAAAGACAGATCAGTCATTGCCCGGGGACAAAGGAAGGAACGGGGAGGGGTGTGAGGAAAGGGTTTCAAAGGGGCATGAAGAAACTTCTGGGGATGATAGCCATGTTCATGCTCTTGAGTGTCATGATGGCTTCATGGGTATACACATATATCAAAACTTAAACTGTACGCTTAAAATACATGCGCTTATTGTATGTCCAATATTCCTCAATAAAGCTCTTTCCAACCGTTGGGAAGGGCAAATATTGTGTCTCCAATCCTTTCCTGGTCTGAGGAGCTTCCAGGCAGGCTCCTTCAGCCCATGAGGCAGAAGTGCTACACAAACACATCCAGCCTCACCCCTCTGCTCACTCCTCCCCCAAGAAGAGGGAGCTAATGTGACTCATCAGGCTGGACATCACCGGGCTATGCTGTATTGGAAGGCAGGGTTACTGTGCCTGGAAAGCAAAGAACCAAGCCTAACACTTCCTGTTTCCCTCAGCCAACTGACCGCTTTTGTCCTCCTTCCTTCCCTCAGTCCCACCGCAGCGAGCCCTCTCTGTCCATGAGGGAAGGCCTTCCATTCTTCTCTGGGAGGGTGGGTAAATGTCCAGGAGCCCAGCATCAAGGGTTATTGAGTATTTGCCTCACCAGGAATAGAGTAGATATTTTCATCCCCATCTGTGTGTTGGGGATGTGTGTGTCCTTTGCTCGTCAGAAGTCTCAAGGACAGGAAGGGTGGGTCTTACCCCCCAACCTGCCAGTGCTGTACGATGAACCCCATCCTTTTCTTTCCATCACGAGGGAGCAACAGAGTTGGTCACGTTTATTTTCTTTGAAGTGAGACGCTGAAAATCGCTTGCAAACCCCTGGTTGTGAACCACCTGGACCTCCTACTCTTTGTCCTTTGGCTTCTTAACCTCTTTTGACTCCTGCCAGCCACCTTCTTAGTCCTATCCAAACTTCACACTCATAAAATGAGCGTAAATGCAATCACCACACTTCAGAAAACTGACTTGAAAGTTGGCTACTGAATACAGGCCCCGAAGTTTAATGTAATTCTGAATCTTTGGCCAAATAATTTCCATGTTTGCTTGGTTATAAAAGGTTTTTGGGCAAGTGAGAATTTAAGGGTCGAGGACTCCAATTTATGGGCTTTCTAGAAAAACCTTTCCCCAAGGAAAGGCATTAATTTACCTCATCTAGAACCAATTTTACTAAACTGAAATTTAACATTGCACTGTTGGCTGGCACTAAGAGGCACTATAAGAAGCAGTTATGGGGGGGGGCGGTGCAAGGGGGTAGCTCAGTCAATTGAGCATCTGATTCTTGATTTCTGCTCAGGTCATGATTTCAGAGTTGTGGGATCGAGCCCCATGTCAAGTTCCACACTCAGCAGGAAGTTTGCTTGGGATTCTCTCCCTCTCCCTCTGCCCCTCCCCTTGCTCTCTCTCTAAAATAAGTAAATAAATCTTTAAAAAGAAGAAGTAGTAGTAGTGGTCGTAGGGAAATCCCCAGGGCACATATGGGAGGAATGAGGCCCACAATGTCACAAGGAGGTCTCGTTTGGGGGAACTCAATGATGAAATTCCTCAGGGCTCAGTATCCAGAAAATCAAGTCTTTTCTGAGCAAACCATTCTGGGTTTTTCTCTCATGGGACTGAGGCTCTCATACAGGTGACCTTTGAACATGGGTTTGAGCTGCGGGGCGGGGGGGGTCTACTTACACATGATTTTTTTTTCAATAAATCAGCACAGTACTGCAAATGTTTCCCTTCCTAACAATGTTCTTAATGACATTTTCTTTTCTCTAGCTTACTTTATTGTAAGAATATAGTATGTAATACATATAACATACAACAGATGTTAATTGACTGTTTACATCATCAATAAGGCTTCTGCTCAATAGTAGGCTGTTAGAAGTTTTGGGGAAGTCAAAAGTTATGCGCCGATTTTTGACTATGCAGGGGTCAGTGCCCCTAACCCCCATGTTAGTCAAGGGTCAACTGTCACTGTTCATATTTTCCTTTTTGCTTTGGCCACTAGGAGGCTTAGAGTCCCAAATCTGTCCTCGTCCAGCAACTTGACCAGAAATTCTTTGTTTTTACCTTTAACCCAGACATATTTCTTTACTGGGATACCCCCTTCAACCAGATTCCTACATTTATTTATTTTTATCCTTTTGATATTGCAATTATCTCTAAAATAAGCCATCTCAGTTTATCTTGGAATAAAATGAAATACTGCATATTTTTAACATCTCTGGTTGTAGCATCCAAATTCAGACTAGAGCAGGGAAATCCCATAATCCTAATTTATAAGCATTTAGCTCTTCTTAGCCTATTTTCTCCTATCAATAACTTACTTTCTAAAAACAGAACAATCCCCAAGAGACACATAAATACTTGCCTGTATAGCCCATAAGCCTGTAATAGCTACTGACTGCATGTCTTCATTATTCCTTGTTTATGTTGGGGGCGGGGGGAGGCCCACATGCTCCTGGGCTAGTGAGTTGAATTCCTGCCATCACTACTACAGCATCCCCCCCCCTTTCTACCTTCCTCTCTCTCATGCTGATCCCCCAACATCCCAGCTTCCCTTCCACACTTCCTCGTGCCCCTGAAGTCACTAGGTGGCTGTCCAACAGGGAGATACACTTCAGGGCCAACCAAGGAGAACACAGAAGCACATCTACCAACCTCCACGAACTAGCTTAGAAAACAAAGCATGGATAGACACCTGTTCAAATGATAGGAACCCAAAACAAGCAGTCCTGAAAAAGGTCCAAAACAAGCCAACACACACACACACATACAGACACACACACTCCACAAGCCATTGAGATAATGCTATTCTAAAAGCAGAACGCTAAAAGAAACAAATGAAATACTCATGTTAAAACCATAAGGAGTTTTCATTTGTAAAGAAGAGAACACTGCTCATTAGAAATCAATGCCAGAGTGGCCAATTCAAAGGATAAATATGGTACGGTTTACAAAGATGTCTTCATTTATATCAATGATGCAGGAAAATCACCTGACAATAAAAACTCCTGATTTCCTGGGAGGCAATATAATGTTGTAAAGAGTATAGGCCGTACTGGTGTTTATGTTGGTGTAGAATATTCTGGAAAGTTATATAAGAAACGGACAATAGTGGATCACTTTAGGGAGAGGCCCTGGGCATAGGGCGAGAAAGAGACAATTTTCACAGTCTTCTGTGTCATTTGAATTTTTTTTTTTTTTTAAACCATGGACTACACTAACTTTTCAAATAAATAAAAGCAAAGAGAACCTGGAGTCAGACAGACTTGCATTTGACTTCTGCCACTGCCAAGTACTGGCTCCGGGACCTTTGCCAAGTGGCTTCATCTCCTTAGGCCTCAATATCCTCACCTGTACTGTGGGACTAATCATAGCACCCATATCCCAGAGGTGTAGTGAGTAAATGGGACAATAATACGCATAATGTGCTTTGCAAAGGCCCTGGCACATAGTAGGGGCTCAACAAATGGCATGGCAATATAATACACAGCTAACAAGTTAATGAAGAAAACTTAATCCATCCTTAATTAAAACTAAATATGGGACAATAGTAAGCTGGGGGGGCACAGGGATGGAAAGTGGAAGGCATATAAATACCTTCTTACAACCACCTATTTGCTATCAGTGGATGGAGATTAAGTTAAGCCACCATCTTGAAAGATATGAAGGTTGTAAAGCTCATCTGAGAAAAAAGCTTTAAATTCCTCAAAAGCAGAGCCTAAAATCCAGCATTTCTAAGCATTTCCATCCACCTATGGACGTTTTCAGCCAAAAAGCAGTCTCCCCTTATCCCGAGCGCAGAGAACAAAATGAGGAAGAAGGGCCCTACAAAGATGAGCAAGAAATTCTGAGGCTGACAGAATGAATTTTCTCCTCTTCCGGGGCTTTGCAAATGCTAATATGCACAGGAATCTTATTTCTGGGGATCTTATTAAAGTGCAGCTTCTGACTCAGCAGGTCTAGGGAGGCCCGAGTCTCTGCATCTCTAACAAGCTCCCAGGTGATGTCGGGGATGCAGATGCTGCTAGTCCACACACTGCACCCTGCACAACAAGGTTCTACTGAACCCAAACTATCGTTCCATGACTTGTTAGCAATGGCAGTCTCGAGTGATTCTGATGACTGCAATATTTTCTCTCCTGGTAATAACCAGACCAATTCTAAATCAATGGTTCTCCAACGGGGGCAGATGTGGCACCAACAGACACTGGGCAATGGCCGGAGACATATTTGGTTGTCACAATCTGCACAGGGGTGGGTGCTGCTGGTATCTATGGGTAAAGGCCAGGGTGCTGCTAAATATCCTGCAATTCACACATCAGATCACACCACAAAGAATGATCCGGTCCCACATGTCGACAGTGCCATGGTTGAGAAACCCTGTTCTAATAAACAGAAAATATGAATCAAGTCCTGTCAATTCATCTCAAGACTATATAAACCCCAAATTTGGAAGTGGGTCTTCAATCCAACATTGTCCTTTCTCAGGCTAGGTCTGAGGCCTGGGGAGGGTAACAGATTAGAGGAAAGAATGGGATGCTGTATGTGGGGAAAGAGTCACCGGCTCATAGTCCATATTTTGCTTATAATCAAGCCTCTGTGGGGGCGTGTGGGTGGCTCAGTCGGTTAAGCGCCTGACTCTTGATTTCAGCTCAGGTCATGATCTTAGGGTTGTGAGATCAAGTCCCACAACAGGCTCCACGCTCAGCAGGGAGTCTGCTTGAGATTCTCTCTCCCTCTCAGTCTGCCCTTCCCCCAACTCATGCATATACACACTCTCTCAAATAAATAAATCTTTAAAAAAAAAAAATCAAGCATATGTGGTTCAGTAAGCCAGTGAGTGACCTACTAAGCATTAACCTTTCTATGATTTTGAGCAATTTAACAGGAACAAAGCTCTACGTAAGCAGAGGACCCAAAGTTTAGACTGTAAGTTCCCTGAAGGCGGGGCTATATCCAAATTTGTCCATCAACAGAGCTACAGCTAACTTAGCACAATGAGGAGGTAGATATTCAAACATCATGAGGAACTGAAAAATTACTGTGATTCCATATGTGCTAAACAGATGTAGAGATTAAACCATTCACAAATGTGACATGGTTCTTTGTCATCACCACAAATATTATTACTAACAATGATCTGTGCTAAGGCATGCATGGTTTTGTAGAAAGAGCATGGGCGCTAGAGTCACGCAGACCTCGACCCAAATCCAGATTCTCTCATTCATGTGTTATGTGACCTGAGACAAGTGAGCATAGTATCCACATCTGTAAAATGGGTATAATAATCCTGACCTCTGACGGGACTGTTTTCAAGTAATACAGTGTGCTGTATTTAAACACCTACTGGTTGGCACACAACAGGGGCTACTTAACCAATTTCCTACCATATTAAGGACCAGAGTCAATGCCCAGTGAGTTACATGGTGCTTATTTCTGCATACAACAATACGTAAGGAGCTCACATGAGGCTAGGGAGCCACAAAATCCCTTTCCTTTCGACCAAAGGCCATCATCCCCTAGGTTTATTGAGCAACCAGGAGGTCATTCGGGGCCTGGTAGTGCACAATGATCATCAATGACAAAAAGGAGACCTATCAGCAGGGGAATACATCAGTGTTCATCAGCACGAGAGCACCCACAGGTCACTCACTACCAGTGGAAGTGAAATGTCCTCTCTGCTAACAAATGCTAAGGACCTGAAAACTCACAGTAATTTTGCAAGAACCGTGGCTTTCTGAGAATAGTGAAAGAACACAAATCAGGAGAAGCAGGCTGTGTCATAAGTAACAGACAATGCAAGTTCTCTAGAGCATTCACCACAGATGACTCAGGATACTTCCACAATCCACACTCGTGTTTTGCAGTCCTCACTTTCGGGACACGGTGGTCTTGAATGAAAGGGACAAGCATGCTGGCTCCGTTGACATCACTGTGCCTGTGCAAGGAACATATTTTAACAGATGTAACTAGAAAAGCGCACCAGGCAGCAAAACTTCCCTACTGATAGGAGCAGGTGCGCGATGCCAGGAAATGGAGGCATAACCACAAAGGCATGCATGAAAGAGGCACTCCGATTGGCCTCGGCTCTCCAGAAGCTCAGGAAATCAGGCTGGGTACAACCAGACTCTTGCCCACCATCAGAAACATCACTGGGACTGCAGAGCCCAGGGCAGCCAGGATACTTAAGAAGCCTCCTACTGGAACCTGGAAAGCAGCCTTGAAATAGTGGTAATAATAAGCAGCTGAAAACGCAAGCTGACATCTGATCGTGTGAAGCTGGGAATGGAACATCAGGGAAATGGGCGCCTGGTGACCTCCATGGGGCAGTAACTCTTCACAAAGCTTTTGACTTGCTGGGAGAATAAGCATTCCAGAACTGGGTCAGGTTCCTGTTTCACATGGTGTTGCCCAGAGCAACCCTAAGAGGCTGGACGCAGGAGGACACAGATGTTCCGTCTGACCTCAGTGTCAAAGCCAAGGCATGTCCTAGTTCCCCCTCAGCAGACACTCCCAATTCTGTCATTCAGAAATTTGCCCAGACCCTTCTTAAACTGCATTTATATATCTTGCCAGGACCACCTCTTGAGATAATGAGTTTTAGAAGATTATTACCTGCTGTGTTAAGCAGTACTTCCTTTCACTGGTTACAACAAGGAAAAGAAGAATTAGGGGTGAGGCAGCAGAGGGGCTAATGTTGCTTTCATCAAGGGACAATCTTGTGTGTGGAAAGTGGAAATATTTAATATGCTGGAGCCATAGGCATTTGAGCAGCAACCATAAACTCAGGAAATCCAATGGCTTCAAGTTTTTTGGTTGATAAAAATCACTCAACGTTCATTTATGAAAAATGGGACCAGACAAAGGCATAATTTCTGTTAGAGTTATGTTGTTAGAAAGTAGTTCAGACAGCATGGAGTCCAGCACTGTTTTCAATCACACAACCCTGAGTTGACTGCAAATACACAGGGATTGGAGGTTGGTGAAAAACTGGGAAATCTGCTAGGAGAAATTCAATGAATACCGTGGCTCTCTGCATAGTCAGGGATGCCATGGAACCTCTAGGAAAATGCACTACCACTCCTCAGTGGACATGAAGATCCCACCCACTGGCTGAGCTACACCAAGTATCTCAGCCAGGCAGAGTCCCATTGGATGCAAACACTCTCAATGCAATATGGTATCCTGGACTGATTCCAGGAACAGAACAGAGACACGAGTGGAGAAACTGGTGAAATCGGGATAAAGTCTCAAGTTAAATTAATAGTAATGTGCAAATATTAATCTTAGTTTTGACAAATGTGGCATAGTTACGTCAGATGTTATAACATTAGAGGAAACTGGGAGAAGAAGGGTATGTGGGAACTCTCTGTACTATCCTTGCAACTTCTTTATAAATCTATTATTATTCCAAAGTAAAAGGTTTATTAAAATTAAAAGAAATTTTTTTAAAGCAAACATATTTCATAACACTTCAAAGCCACTATACTGGGAGTTGGAAGTCCATAAAAACCACCAAGATTTTTAAGAATCAAGATTTAAGGCAAAGGACATGAAAAGACATTTGTCTAAAGAAGACATACAGATGGCCAGCAGGTATCTGAAAAGGTGCTGAACATCACTCATCATCAGGGAAATGCGAGTCAAAACCACCCTGAGATAACACTTCACACCTGTTAGGATGGCTAGTAACCAAAAGACAAGAGAGGGGTACCTGGGTGGCTCAGTTGGTTGAGCATCAGACTCTGATCTCAGCTCAGGTCTTAATCTTCGGGGTCATAGATTTGGGCCCCACACTGGGCACAACGCCCAGCATGGAGCCTATTTTGGGAGGGGGGGAAGCCAAGAGACAAGTGTTGGCGAGGTTGTGGAGTAAAGGGAATCTTTGTACACTGTTGGTAGGAATGTTAACTGTTACAACCAGTATGTAAAACAAAAACTAAACTATTTTTAGTTGCTGAAAAACTAAAAATAGAACTACCACACAATCCAGCAATCCCTCTTCTAGTTGTACACCCGAAGAAAATGAGCTCAGTACCTCGACGATTTATCTGTGCTCTCATGTTCACAGTAGCATTATCCACAACAACCAAGATATGGAAACAATCTAAGTACCCATCAATGATGAGTGGATAAAGAAGTTGTGGTACACACACAGGTACACACACACACACACACACACGGTAATATCACTCAGCCTTAAAAAAGAAGAAGGAAATCCTGCCATTTGCAATAACATGGATGAACCTGGAGGACATTATGCTAAGGGAAATAACATAGGCACAGAAAGAGAAAAAACTGTATGATCTCACTTTTCTGTGAAATCTAAGAGTTAAATGCATGGAAGCAGAGAGCAAGATGGCTACCAGGGCAGGATGGGGAGATAGTGGTCAAAGGGTACAAAGTTGGGAGTTATATAGGATGAATAAGTAAATCTAATACACAGCACGATGACTATGTTTAATAACACCGTATTGAACGCTGGCAATTTGCTAAGAGAGTAGATTACAGGTGCTCTCAACACAGAAAAGGAAAAAAACGGTAACTATGTGAGGAGATGGATATGAACATTAGCTTGACTATAGTAATCATTTCATAATATATATGTAAATCAAATCATGTTATACACCTTAAATATATACAATTTTTACTTTTTTTCAAGTTTTTTTTTTAAGATTTTATTTATTTATCTTTGCAAGAAGGAGAGAGAGCACATGCACACTTGAGCACAAGTCAGGGGGGAGGGGCAGAGAAGCAGACTCCGCACCGAGCAGGGAGCCCGATGCGGGGCTCAATCCCAGGACCCTGGGATCGTGATCTGAGCTGAAGGCAGACGCTTAACCGACTGAGCCCCCCAGGCACCCTACAATTTTTACTTTAAAAAAATAACCTCGGGAAAAAAAAAAAGAATCAGGATTCAGGTGGATGAGAATTCCCTAATACAAAATGGCGGGGAGTGAGGGAATGACACATGCACATGTGTTAAAAATAAGGAAAAACTGGGCACCTAGCTGGCTCAGTCAGTGGAGTGTGACTCTTGGTTCTTGGTCTCGGGGTTGTGAGTTCAAGTCCTGCACTGGGTGTAGAGCTTGCTTAAAAATAAGTTCTTAAAAAAAATAATAATAAGGAAAAACTAAGTGGGTATGTATTAAGACATGGAAATTTTAAGTAGATAGCCACAGGAGGCAGGGTGAGTCACGTATGGGGGCAGCAAGTGTGAAGATGACCCAAGACTGTAGTGACCCATTAGAAAGTCACCTCATCCCAAAGAAAACCAGGACCTTCTAAAAGATGGGCCAGGGCGCCTGGGTGGCTCAGTCGTTAAGTGTCTGCCCTGGGATCGGGCCCCACATCGGGCTCCCTGCTCAGCGGAAAGCCTGCTTCTCCCTCTCCCACTCCCCCTGCTTGTGTTCCCTCTCTCGCTGTCTCTCTCTGTCAGGTAAATATATAAAATCTTGAAAAAAATAATAAAATAAAAATAAATAAATAAAAGACGGGCCTTGTTTTATATGTTTGTTTAAAGATTTTATTTATTTTATTTTAGAGCGAGATAGCAGGAGGAGGGGCAGACAGAGAGGGAGAGAGAAACCCAAGCAGACTCCGCACGGAGCACAGAGCCCAATGTGGGGCTCGATCTCCTGACCCCGAGATCAGACCTGAGCCAGAACCAAGAGTCAGACACTAACCAACTGTGTCAGCCAGGCACCCTTAAAAGATGGGCCTTGGGATGGACGGCATGGGCCACAATCTACACTGACGTGTATCCTTTACGAGCACTATGTAATTTACAGAACAGGAGTTAACACCTGTAAGCCCAATAAGCCTAGAGCCTATAAAACAGCCTGGAAGAAAAAGACTAGGGGGCGCCTGGGTGGCTCAGTTGGTTAAGCGACTGCCTTCGGCTCAGGTCATGATCCTGCAAGTCCCGGGATCAAGTCCCGCATCGGGCTCCCTGCTCGGCAAGGGGCCTGCTTCTCCCTCTAACCCTCCCCCGCTCATGTTCTATCTCATTCTCTCTCTCAAATAAATAAATAAATAAAATCTTTAAAAAAAGAAAAAGACTAGGACAAAATCTGGGAATTCTGACACCATACCAAAAACAACATCAAGGTAAACCAAAACTCAAAATAAAGTTACTTGGGTAATTCATCACCACTCACTGGCTCACTTGAGTGGAGACAGGTTGTTAAGATACAGTCGGCAAGTGCATACATAGAAAAATTAACTGCTCATTCAAGGAGACTACAGAGACACAAAGGCAAGTCAAGAAAAGATTGAGTATATGAATAGCATCTATAGGAAACTGTATCAAATCTTTCTAAAAGTGAAAAAAGAAGACAGCCCTGAAAATATACTGTTAATTAAAAGCCCCGAACCTTGGAGATTTGGGAGTTGATACATGAAGGTTAGAAAAAGTAAGCAATGTCCCTACCAGAAGAAAAAAAAATTTGCTAAGAAATATTTACAAAAATGTAGCCTATTTAAATATTTGGGCAGGTTAGAGAAACCATCACAATGGCTTTCAACTGGACAACGCTGGATCTTAAACCAACTCCTACATTACAACGACATGGCTCCAGCTAGAAGCCTGGTGCTGACACCTTAGAAATGGATTCCACTCCCCACTTCCCCTCATCACCGAAAATAAAACACTCACACAGACCAACTGCTTTCCTACTGGCTCTCCTCTGTGCTAATCACTGGGTCACATTCAATCAACAACACATCCAAAAATAAAAAAATCACCAATTTGTAAAAAAAACAAGCATTTTGGTTTTTGTTGATAATAAATCAGGTCTCTGTTTTTAATGAATTCCGTTTGCACTAATTGATCCCAGAGTGACGTATGTATGAAGGAATGACTCCACTGTGCATTTACGTGATAGATTTTACAAGCTTGTGAACAAAGACAAATATTCTAGAGGAGAACAAATGAACCCAGAGAGACATTTACGGTTTCTGTGCAAACTTGGCCATTCACAGAGCAACGTGGCGCTTTGCCTCATTTCTGAGTCTTTTTTCCTAATCTGTGAAGGATATACCTAGGTCTGCTTTTCCTCTGAGAAGAAACTCTTGTCAAAGCAAGTGACAACCCTTGAACTCCATCAATCCGTACCTCTAACTTACTGAGGGATGATGTTCAGAAGGCCACATAAGCCCAGAGTTTGATAAATGACCCTGTTCTGTGCAAACAATTTTAAAGAAGAATTATCACTTACCGACAGCTCTGTCATTAGCCTTTTCTATCCCCTGTAGATAATTAAGGCCCTTATTTATATAATTTATACCACCTTCTGTGGGTCAGGATAATTTCCAATCATTCTTAAGTGTTTACACTTAATTCCGACACCAGAAGTGAAGGACCGCGGCTCTACTTACAGTTACGGATGTTATTCCAGTCAATTTTAGAGAAGAAAGGGTGGCAGCAAAGGCCTTCAAACTTCAGTCTCTCTTTCTGGCCACACAGCAAACTCTGAATCAGATCAAGTAATTCACCGCTAACTTTGGGGTCATCAGGAAACTTCAAAAACCGCTATTCCAAAAAAATAAAATAAAATAAGCATTTCCTTAGCAGATTCAGCTTCTGATGTTCCAAAGTTAAAGTATTTCTCATATATGCAAGTTTCTCTCTCTCCCTTTTTTTTCTTTTAAAAGAAGGAAGTTTTGTGCCCTCTTAACTTTGGACCAAAGGCATATTCCCAAAATAAATGGCCTGTTCACATCAATGGGTCCCATTCCTTTACAAGGGTTCAATATCCTTCATGATTTGACCCTGCTCCTCTGTCTCTCGTAGCTCCACTCCCCATCTCGCTCTTTGCTGTCCAACAATGATGAGCTATTTAAAGCTGCCTGAACAAATCATGCTGTTCTCTCTGCCTAGAACGCCCTCCCCATCCCATGCCCCTCTTCCACCCGATCACTGCCCCTCCCCATGCTCCCTCTGTAATCTACTTCTGCACACAGTACACTGTGATTTCTATGTGATAACAGGGAGAGAAGGCAGAGAGAGCCTTCTCCTTGCTCATCACTGTAAACCCAGTACCTAACCGGGCCGAGCGCAATTCACTCATTACTGATTGAGCAGACTGAAATGAAGGAGATAAATTGGCCCCAAAAATCATCTAAGGGAAAACTTTCACTCCAGAGGAGACTCAAGAATAACAAGGAATATATGTATGTATTAAGCATATGAAATATGTATTATACATATGAAAATATGTACTAAGCATTCCGGAAAGATGAGATTGAGTGAGTTAGAAAAACCTGTGAAGTTTCTCCTTTTTCCTTTCGGTTGAAACTAAAACATACATATTTATCATATCCTTAAGAAATGGGTTTAACATACTGGAACGTACAGTTATTAGAGAATGGCTTTAATTCTACTTCATATATATTGCCATAATTCTAATTCCTATCCCCCTTCGATTTTACGATCATATTCGACAGCTAGGAGTACTGAGAAAGAGCCCAGCAGAATATCTATCAAAGGAAAGGACTCAAAGCCAGACATTCTAGGCAAGTTACTTAAACATTTTGGGATTTGGTTTCCTCATCTGTAAAAGGAAAAGAATATCGACCTCTCACATTGTTTGAGGATTAGCCAAGTTAATGAACTATATTTCAAGTCTAAGACTCAGTTACTCCCACAACAGCACTGAAATCAAAATGCATTTTATAATCAATGAAATATGATAGATTAATTGGCAAGAGATTTCTTTTTTAACGGAACCTAAAATAATGGCACAGGCTTACAATGACTGGCAGCTGCGAGTCAATGAAACACAATTACTAAAGCGTTTAGAGCAGCTTTTAGCACAAGGTGCTTTATTAAGTATTCGCTATTGTTATTATCCGGGCACTGCTGATTTACATCACAAATGTTCACTCGCACATTTTTAAACGACAGCTCTCGGTATTACTCCAGAACCTCCGACCGGCTCTTTACCTGAAAATTCATGATGTTACTGAAGGTTCTGGCTGAGGTTCCCTCAGTGAACGGGGACCTTCCATAAACCATTTCATAGGCGACCACTCCCACCGACCACCAGTCACAGTCAAGACTGTAGGTGCCTTTCCCATCCCCATTCATCACGGTCAACACTTCAGGGGCCATGTAATCTGGAGTCCCAATCGGGAGTTTGGCATTCACCTGGAAACCCATAAATGAAATGAACACAGCAAACTTTCAATTATTCTCAAACAGTTTGCCCAACAGCCACATTTCAGACACAAGCTGATTTGCCACTGATTACTATTCTCCCAGGCACTTAAACCTTCTGTCAAGTGGCACGCTGTCAGGAAATGCAAACGATTTACTAATTAAAAAAAAAAAAGTATATAATATAATCCAAAGGCAAAAGGGCAAGAGTTGTTGATGATATACACCCTTTGGTTACACAAATAAGAGTTGAGTACACAGCTAGAACGGAAGAGGTCTTTCCTGGCACATGTTACACAGAACTTCTCTTATGAAAACAGCAAAATGATAATGAAACCTAAAGATGAATCTATAAGATCAATCTACCCATTATTGAAAACCTGGCAGCTAGCTGGGGCAAAACAATATTGCAAACTCATTGTATCTCAAGTTTAAATGTCTAGAATCAACATTCCTACTTCAAACCACCCACAGGGAAAGACATGATAAGTATCTCCCACCAGAGGGCCAATGCTAATGGGTCCATTTTCCTCACGCCCAACCCCTGGCCCTGTGGTTCCCTCTCCACTATTCAGGAATCCAGAGCCCTCCAATCCAATGGCACTGAAGCACCTGACCTTGGCAAAGAAATGCTAGGACGATGTAGTAGGTCTTTTTCTAAAGCTAAATATATCCCATTTGAAGAACTGTCCTTTTTTCTAAGAATTTGTCCTTCTGTTTTAGTGTTTACATGTCCTTTGTTTCTCGAAATGATGCTGATGAAAGGTTTTCCGTCCCCCTCCCACCCCACTCCTTCCTCGACAACAGAGTAAGCCGGCAACCTTTCAGTCTTGAAAATTGTTGTGAAGTCTTACTGATCCATGAAATTTAAAGGCTAAGGATCACCTCTCTGACTTCTTCCCCATCAAAACAGAAAGGGCCTGATGTTAGTCATATCTGTGTTAACCAATAATCCTACAGTTGTCCAATAATCCTGCCTTTAAAAAGGCTTCTCTCACCTGAGCAGTTACATGGGCACAAAAGAATCTTCTCCCCATTAAAGGATGTTGAGTGTCCCTGAGAGACGTTAGAGATTTTATAGATATGGCCACGCATCTTTAAGGCTGGGCTTTATATCCCTTCCCTAGGGATGGAGCCTCAAGCTCTTCAAGCCTGTAACTTTAATCCTGTCCATCCCTCTGCCCCACAGATCCACAGTTGGAGGAAACACACCCATTCTCCCTACTCCTTCTCTTTTCACCCCTTCTCTCAAGCCCACCGTAGGTTTTTCCCAAACCCTAAATCTGGACAACAGTGTGATACTGGTATTCTTGATGCCAGGCATCCATTGCTTTCCACTGAGGGGTGCCTGGCCGACTCAGTGGAGCATGCCCCTCTTGATCTCGGGGGTTGTGAATTCGAGCCCCATAGTGGGTGTAGAGATTACTTTAAAAAATAAAATAAAATAAAATCTTTACAAAAAAAAAAAGAATTTTCACTGCAAGTACCCACTGGGGAAAGCTAGATGGTCACACTGCCCAAGAAAGCCACAAGCCATTGCTGATAGATAAAAGTGGGGAGAAAGGAGACGATATCTGGTCTAAGACAGGGACCTTAAACTTGAGAAACTGAAAGCAGCTTAAGGCAAGGGAAAGCCTTGATGCTGGGGAGCCTGTGCTAAGATTTCTATCTTTTAATGTGTGTGTAAGTGTTAATGAGCTCAGCACGGGACTAGGATTAAACTACAGGTTTTTGGTAAAAACCCTCAATACTGACAATATTTTTTTAAATATGAAAACGAGAAGAAAAACTAATGTCATCATTAAATGCTTACCCCTTATGCCTAATTACCTTGCAGAACTATTACTACGCAATCCTCAAATATGCATCTTTGCACTTGGTGGGTTTTATTTTATCATCACACTAGACTGTTTGGGAACATTCAGTTCTCCTTGTTTGCAGTGCACAGGGCTTAGTCACTTGTTCACCAGCAGAGAGTTGAAAGGAACTTGACTGGGTTGTGTTTATCAGCACGACCCAGCGAGGGGTGTAAGTCATCAATGCCTCATTTTCAGACTCATGATGAGACTTATCCAAGAGAGTCAGATAATTCCCTAATTCCTGCCCCACAACAGGCATGTGATTATACACATTTGCGTCTAATCACTTTGTAATTTTCTAAATTTTAAGGGAAAATATCCCTAGCTTCCTTTATGCACATCTCCTGCATAAAGTACATTAGGTACTTAATAGTAACTTACAAAGGTTTTTAATGACAATTTAATGACTGCTAAATTTCCATTAGTTACTGACCTCCAAGCACATTAAACCCATTCAACACTTAATGTCTCACATCCTGATAAGGATTTTGCAGGATGCTTTCACTCTCCTCTGGTGGCAATTCACGCCCAGCTAATCTGGGTAAGATATTAAAAGTGGAGCCATGTACAGGGCACCATCTGAAAAGTTTTACTAAATTTTAGTTGATTTTCACTGTATTGACAGGGAAGAAAATACACCAGTTCAGCAGGAGACAATAACAAAATGACTAGGAGACAGAAGACGGAGTCATATTTCAGGAGATAGAGAGGTTAAGAAAAGAAACAAAAAAGCATTAACTTAGATTCCTTTAACAAACATGAGAAGAAAGTAAGAAAACCACTGTCTCCTCCCAATCCTCTTCCCATAAAATGCTTAAACATAAAACTTTTTCAACCTAAATTTCCCCATGTGGCTACGCAGGGCAGAAACATCCACCTGCAGAAGCAGGGGCGGGATTGGGGGTTGGGGCGGGGGGGGCGGGGGGGTAGGGGGAGAATGGTATCTCACTGTTGTTCCTCTTGGGGGAAAAGCATAAAATCTTCTCACTCCTATGTAAATGTCAAAAAAGGCTATCTCCTATAGATTTTCAACTGCTCAATGAGGCTGATTAACACTTAACATGCTATACTGCTCTTTATTTACAATCAATCTCCTTACAAGTGTTTGTGTGAGAGCTGAATGAGACAGGTTGGAAGAATTTGCTATTTGCCACTCTGAGATTCTAATAAGGTGAAACGGGTAGCCTAAGGGCACACAGCAGGTGGATGGCATGTCTCAGCTCAACACCCAAACCTCTAGGCAGTATGGTTCCCCACTGTTAGTAAGAATACTTCAAAGCAACACGCCAAGAAGCTTGAAATAATGACAATGGAAGATGGAAAACCCAATAGACCTAAAAGTCACAAATATCTAAAATTCGTAAATAATATTTGAGAGTGGTAGGGGAAAGAATTGATTATAGGTGAGTAGCATACATGAATTTCAGTAAACGAAGATTATATTTCACATATTTTGAGTACAAAAAACACTTAGAATGTCCTTTAGGCCCATAAAACATTCTATTTAAAAGAAACACATGTTGGGATGCCTGGGTGGCTCAGTCAGTTGAGCGTCTGACTCTTGGTTTTGGCTCAGGTCATGATCTCAGGGTCGTGATACTGAGCCCCACACTGGGCAAAGGGCTCCATGCTCAGTTCAGTCGGCTTGAGATTCTCTCACCCTCCACCTCCCTCCCCCTCTCCTCTTCCCCCTGCGCACTCTCTCTCTCTCTCAAATAAAATCTTAAAAAAAAAATGTTTAACCCACCTCCACTGATCAAAAATACAAAAGAAAAGTATTTCTATACCCATACTTGACTTCATCTAGATTGTAGATTATCGGTCTTCTATAATTAAAGGCGTTTTCACTTAAAACAATGCTAAAAATTCCTTCCTATGTGTTTTTCACATTGTGGCCCTTAAAAGCACAAAGTTCTGAAGAGGCGATTCCTTCTCTAAGAGAAGAGGAGGTGTACTACTCTCAAGTATTCAGGACTGAGTGCCTTATCTCCTTCACCAGAATAATCAGGGGTTGAGCACTGAGCTGCAAATAAACCTGAGTGACTCTGAAGGGCTCTGCGCCTGAAGTGAAGGTTGTTCCAATTAGAAGAACTGAAAAGGGATAGTCTGAAGCACTGAGAAACAGAAACCTGAAATGAAGGAAAGTCCAGTCTCTCTACTTGGGGCTCAGAAGAGAGTGAGCGATTCCAGATGCAGAGATGGGGCCTTACTCTTTATTCCCATTTGTTTACCAAGCAGTGACTTTGGATCATAATCTAGTTTTCCCCAAGTAGGTTTTCTTGTTGCAAATACCTAGTGCTGGCTCTCATTAATAAGCTGTCTGCTGTTTCTCAATCAACTTGGGATGGTTCTCAACCAGGGGTGATTTTGTCCCCCATGGAACACGCAGCAATGCCAGGAGACATTTCTGGTTTTCATAACTGGAGGAGAGAGTGTTATTGGCATCTGGTGGATGGAAGCCAGGAATGTAGCTAAATATCCTATAATACACAAGATAGCCCCCCACAATAAAGAATTATCCAGGGCAAAATATCAATGGTCAATGTCTATGGTATCCAGAGCTGACTATGTATCTACACTTCAACTATTAGACCATGTATCTATGCTTCAGTTTATTTCTAGATGCATGAGTTCACTCAATGAACAAGTTTTTGAGTCCAATATGATAAAATTTTCCATTACTTAACTTTTCTCCTGTGCTTTATTCCACTAAATTCAACAACTAAGTTTTCATGCCTGTTTTGGCAGGTAATTTTTAAAAACATGAAATGCTTATCATGATCCTATAATCTAAATTTCATTGTAATGATCAAGTGGAGTCGATTACAAGAACATGATTTGGCGGGGAGCAGGGAAAGAGCACCTAGAGAGACTGTTTTTCCAAGGATCTGAACACCAAGTAAATTATCTCAAGTAGGCCTCAGGTCTGCCTAACATAACCCCAAACCTTTTCCTAATATCAACCTGATAACACCCACCTTTCCTCCAAGGAACTTGAGGAAAAAAAGACAATTTTACGTATTTCCCTTTATAAGGACTTAACTCTCAGAGGTTAGGAAGGCGGGGCATTTTACAGAGTAACCTCCCTAACCTCTTAACTTGTGCATTTTGAATTTTATTTTATTTACTCATTTATTTATTTTGACAGAAAAAGAGGGAGAAAGAGAGCACAAGCAGGGGGGAACAGCAGGTAGAGGGAGAAGCAGGCTTCCTGCAGAGAGCCCCACGCGGGGCTCAATCCCAGGACTCTGGGACCATGACCTGAGCCAAAGGCAGACACTTAACCGACTGAGCCACCCAGGCTCCCCTTAACTTGTGCATTTTAACTAGAATCAGTACTCTACTGAGAAAGAATGAAAGGCCAAGTTCCTAAAAATTTGTCCAGGTCACTGAATGGGTTAGTTGTAAAATAAGTCTTAAAATCTAAGTTGATTTTCTCTTAGACTCACCAGTTTTTTGCATAGATGACATGAAAATTCACTTTAGTCTGTACCAATTTTATTAGGGTTTGTTTTTAAATCTATATACAGATTTTTTTTTTTTTTTTTTTTACTTTGTCATCTTTTTCCTCAAGTATTCTTGCTCTTGATCTCGGCAGGTACCCTCTGGCCTTCCTATTTAGCACGGGGAATACAGCTTAATTTTTACCAGAGGTCCAGGACTTCGAAATGACATTTTGAGCAGTTGGTTCTTAATGCTAAAGGTTATTTGGTTCAAATGTGCCAGTGATTTCTTTCAATTTTGCTGAATAGAAAATAGAGATGTGAGATAAATAAGATTACAGAAGACAATCTATAATAAGGAAAATGAGAAGAGAAACGAAAATGAGCATTTTCCCTTTTATGTTTTAACCAAACCATAAGGATGTTCCTAAAAATGTTTTGTAGGGTATTAACAGATAGGGTGCCAAGGTCAAGCAAGTCTGGAAAATAGCTCTATGTCCCCATCCCCACCACCACCTTCAGAGAAATCATGCCCTACACTGGCAGTTGAAGATTCCAAAATGTCACTCAAAGTTATCCCATATTTTCCAAACTTATGAGGACCACAGAACACTCTGTAGCATAATCTCTATTAAGCTATCTCATTCCATGATATTACCATCTTATTTGAGTTCATTTTAGCCGCTGATCCAAAATCCACAAGCTTGATGTGTCCTGTTCGGTCAATGAGAATGTTCTCAGGCTTGATGTCTCTAAGAAAATCAGAGCCACAAATTAGTGTTGTTTCCTCCATGCAAATCAGCAAGCAACTGCTAACGTAGGATATTGATTCAGCCAACAACCTCAGTGTCTAAACTCTGCTATATAGACCTCCCTATTGATAGATATAAATAATAAGCAAACATTCTGCAAAACTAAGTAAGAAAAAGAAGGAGAAGCAGGAAGAGGAGGAAGAGAAGGAGGAAGAGAAAGGAAGGGGAAGGAAAAAGAAAAGTGGGGAGGGAGAGGAAGGGAACAAAACATCATATGCGTGAGGATGTAAAGAGACGCTTTTCAACTGAGGATTTGCTGGAACACCTGTGTAAATCACTAATGGGTGAGGTCAGAAGTACAACTCCATGGTCTTCCGCTCCCATGTGGTGATGCAGGGTCCTTCTGCAAGTCGAATTCGGTTTTTCTACCATATAACTCAAGGAACCCATGCGAGAGTTCTCAGTCTTATCAGCCACAGTCACAGATCTTATTAGCAAACTTGAGAACTCTGTAATTCTAGATCTATTTCACTGTTGAATGGGTAAAGCTGATATGTCTGCCACTCTGGAAAACAGACTTTCAGCTGGTTGCAGTTAGGACTGGTTAAAATTTGGATGGAGCATCATTTTGATGCTGAAATTATTAATCTATTCACTCTATTGTGGGAATGCTTAGGTGATACACATAAATTCTCAGTACACTACCAGAGAGTCTCACTTACCGATGCACATATCCCATCTGATGAATGCTGTGAACAGCCAAAATCAGTTCGGCTAGGTAAAATTGAATCATATTTTCATCTAACTGGTCCTCATATCTATTCAAAAGTGACAGCAAGTCCCCTCCAGGCTGATATTCCATGACCTGCATAGAATGCCAAAGTTATTAATTCTTCATACACCCCAAAAAAGGGAACATCTCAATCAGAGCCTCAAATACTACCTGACGCGTTATAATTACAATGTCTCCACAAAGCAACTAAGATGTGGGAGACATATCATCGTAAGTCACATAGGATGAGGTCCCTGCCCTAAGGAAATTACATCCGATACCCAAGAGAATCAATATAATGAAAGACTAGTCCCAGACACCATGCACAATGTTTGCAAGGCAAGCTTGAAAAGTTGAATTAAATCCACCCACTCACCCACCCACCCACCCAAGTCGACACCCCAGACATTCCCTAGGATTAGGTACACAGTGTAGATGGAAATTGCTAGAGGGCAACAAACCCTCCAGCATCCTTTTTGCATTTCTCTCAGCACCCAGCAGACTAGAGGAGGCGCACAATAAATATGATACAGTCTTTTCCTGCAACAGTCATCTGACCACTTCTATTAAAAATTTAAATGTGAACATACACTCTCTGACCTCATGATTCCATTTCTGACAATTTATTTTACAGGAACCTTTTTTTTTAAGATTTTATTTATTTATTTGAGAGAGAGAACGAGAGAGAGAGAGAGAGAGCATAAGAGGGGGTTGGGTCAGAGGGAGAAGCAGACTCCCTGCTGAGCAGGGAGCCCGATGTGGGACTTGATCCCGGGACTCCAGGATCATGACCTGAGCCGAAGGCAGTCGCTTAAACAACTAAGCCACCCAGGCGCCCCTACAGGAACTTATAGTAGTTTGTAGATCGATAGATACATAGATTCACTGTAGCACTGTTTGTAACACAGGGGAGGAAAAGCCTGGAAATCCCCCAAACATCCAGCATTAAGAAACTGCTGACAAGATGTCCATCAACAGATGAATGGATAAAGAAGACGTGGTATATATACACAATGGAATATTATGCAGCCATCAAAAGGAATGAGCTCTTGCCATTTGCAACGACGTGGATGGAACTGGAGGGTGTTATGCTGAGTGAAATAAGTCAATCAGAGAAAGACATGTATCATATGACCTCACTGATATGAGGAATTCTTAATCTCAGGAAACAAACTGAGCGTTGCTGAGTGGTGGGGGGTGGGAGGGATGGGGTGGATGGGTGATAGACATTGGGGAGGGTGTGTGCTATGGTGAGCGCTGTGAATTGTGCAAGACTGTTGAATCACAGATCTGTACTTCTGAAACAAATAACGCAACATATGTTAAGAAAAAGAAAAAGAAGAAGTTAGCAGGAGGGGAAGAATGAAGGGGAGTAAGTCAGAGGGGGAGACGAACCATGAGAGACGATGGACTCTGAAAAACAAACTGAGGGTTCTAGAGGGGAGGGGGGGTGGGGGGATGGGTTAGCCTGGTGATGGGTATTAAAGAGGGCACGTTCTGCGTGGAGCTCTGGGTGTTATGCACAAACAATGAATCATGGAACCCTACATCAAAAACTAATGATGTAATGTATGGTGATTAACAGAACAATAAAAAAATTTAAAAAAAGAAACTGCTGAAATATGATGCATCTAAATAATGGGAGATGTAGATATTAAAAATGAACAGAGTCAGTCTATTCATACTGCCATGGAAAGCTGCCCATGATAATACAAAGTGACACCCTATACAGGACAAACTACAACCTCCTTTTTGTGATAAAAAGAAAATTATTACATTTGTTAATATATACACAGGAAAAAAATCTGGAAAAAGAATATAGGGGCACCTGGGTGGCTCTGTAGGTTGAGTGTCCGACTCTTGGTTTCCGCTCAGGTCCTGATCTCAGGGTCGTGAGATCGAGCCCCGGCACCCGGCTCTGCGCTCAGTGGAGGGGTCTGCTTGTCGCTCTCCCCCTGCTCCCCGCAGCGCCCCTCCCCCGCCCCACTGCCCAATGCTTACTCTAATAAATAAAATCTTAAAAACAGCAGAATATAAAGTACAGCTTCAAGTAAAATGTTTGATTAGCAAAAAATTTCCTCCACTCCAGGGAACTGAAATCCTTCCTCCTTCTGATGATAACTGAGTGTGATATTCTGAGTCAACACGCAGCTCTGAGGCCGATTTGCCCAGGTGGCTTCAAACCGCAGCCTGGTGACTTCAGCTCTCTGCCCTTCAGTTTTGCCCGCTGTAAAATGGGGTGAGACCAATTGCCTCGCAGTACTGTGCCTGGCACCAAGGAGGTCCTCCACTGCCGGTCAAGTGCCTTCCTTTCCCACCCTTGGCTGCATGATCCTTCCCTCTCTGGCTGGGAGAAGCTGGGACACATTTTGATCATCTTTGCAGTCATGTTAACTCTTACTTGGTTCTCTTCCTGTCCTTTGCTCTGATTTCCCATTTTGTGTGCCACTCTATAAATGCCTTTTGTTTTAAGTTGTCTCAAACCCTTTCTGGAAAGAGGCAAGATCCAAATAAACATCTTAAAAAAAAAAAAATACGAAATCTCTCCAACTACTGCATTCCAGAAGCCAATTTTGGGATGTGAATTCTCTCCATCCTCCTCCAAACTCCTGTTTGCTTTTGGTCCAGAATTAGAAGAAAGCTCTAGTCAAGTGAGACATTAAGCATCTGCACATATCTGCAGAGGCCGCAGCCTGGCCCAGTAAAGATTCTGCCCGGCACTAAGTGAACCCCACACCAGAGACCCCTGAGGGAGCCAGTGACCCACATGCCCTCCACAAGGGCTCTGTGTCATCTGGGAATCTCCCCCATTCACATGACATCTTGCACGGAGTGGAGAATCAACCAGATACTGGACGATTGGAAGAGTAAGGTTCCATTTGCATTGCAATCGCTGGAAAAAGATTTATGAACCCACAAGAACAACAACACTTAGAAGGGGTAGCAGCTAAAATGCAGACTTTATTTCCCCCAAATTCACAGCAGATTGAAAGCTACCAGTACCAGCCCTAGAAGAGCCCACAGGAGCCACCTGGCTGCCTAAAGCTCACCCACTCATCCCAACCTGGTTCTCCACAGGCCCTGGATATGTGGGTGAAGGCCAATTTTTACATCTGTTTTAAATACATATTGCCATTAAAAAAGGTCTTCACTATAAAAAAAAAAATTCACCGATAACAACAGAAGTACTCATGCTTTTAGAACGGAAACATCTTAAAATAAGAAGAATGCATATTTATGATGACACATCGCAGTTATAAATGTTCTAACCTGGCTCTATTAAAGATGTGTGAAATGGAATGGCTTGTAAGTTTGAAGATGACAACATCAAACAGCACCAGCTGGCAACTTTTAAGAGCTCACAAACTGACCACTATTTAATACTTCGCAACTCTTCCTGAAGATTCTATTTTGGAATGACCAGTAAAATAGTTCAGAAAAGAAGAACCATCTCTTAAAAGGCAAAAGATATGTATTCTTTGCTCCTATTCAGAAGATCCAACTTCCTGAACTAAAAACCCCCGCCAAAAGTAGATTAGTCTTTTCTGAGTCAAACAACTTTTCATTTATTCAAAACCAGGGTTGATTGAGAAGACAAGCGACAAAAATTACAACAGCTGCTAAGCAGCAGGCTCCACAACATGGGACAAAATAGACACGAAATGACAAACCTCTAAATAGACTGGGTCCTTATCAAAGAAACTAATCAGACTTGACCCATCACCACGATTCCACATTACCATACTAAAAATTCCAAGCACCCGCCATTCAAGAACTTAATTTGGAAATTTACTGAGCAAATTTGGCTGTCCCAAGATGTCACCCCAACCCCAAAACCATCCTACTGGGGAAGAATCGCTCATTCTGTTATGAATGGAGCCCATGGGGAATATGGCTTGTATGTGGCCAACCCAAGCTGAGTCGATCATCTTGCTATTGAGCTTAGGCGTACAGTAAAGAACAAGACTTGAACACTTTCAGAAAACTCTTCTGGACTTTTAAAAATGGTACCAAGTCAAGAGGTTCCAAAAGCATCATCAAAGATCAAAAACTAAGAGTCTTCAAGTCTCCATACCAGATGACTTTGTTATGAACTAAACACCAGGGTCAGCAGAACACTATAAACAATTCAAGGCCAAAGTCACTGCCCAGGCTATGCCAGACAATCCATTCACAGCACCTGGTTTTGTCCAAAAGCATGACTCCAGCCCAGACTTTAACTACTCAGAGACACCCAGTGAGGTACTGATCCCCCAAAAATGTGGCTTCTCACCTAATGAACCTGGTAAGTCCTCCAGGGCAAGGCTTCTCAAACCTGCCTGCCCATCAGAATCACCTGAGGAGCTGCTTTTTTTTTAAAATAAACACATTCAGGGCGCCTGGGTGGCTCAGTTCATTAAGTGACTGCCTTCGGCTCGGGTCATGATCCTGGAGTCCTGGGATCGAGCCCCGCACCAGGCTCCCTGCTCAGCCGGAGGCCTGTTTCTCCCCCCTGCTTGTGTTCCCTCTCACGCGCTCTCTCTCTCTCTCTCTCTCTCTGTCAAATAAATGAAATCTTAAAAAAATAAATAAATAAAATAAACACACTCATCCAAAAAAAAAAAAAATTGAGTGCCTACTATGTGTCAGGCACCGTTCTAGATACTAGGAAAACAGTGGAGACTATAACAGGCAAAAAATCTCTTGCCTTCCTGGGGCTGGAATTCTAGTGGAATGAACAAGAGTAAACATTAAGCAGTCTGAAAGTGTATCTCACTCCCCTCCCAACCATTCAGTGAGCTTGTTAAAAATTCCAGTGACCCTGGGTGAGGTGCAGAGATGGGCATTTTCAGGGAGCTCCCCGGGTGATCTCATGCGGCCAGCACAGTCCTGAGACCCACCGCAGATGAAGGTGCAGGACAAAGAGGCTCCCTGCGTCGGCCAGATGAAAAGTTTCTACGGCAGAGGCGCCCTGAATACAGCCAACCCTCCTGCTGCTTGCCGTTTTTTTTTTTTTTTTCAGTGACTACCTGGACATGACAGGATCTGCCTACCACGCCAGGATCACTGGCAACAAAGGGCCGGAAAGGAACCGGTCCATCAGCACGGAGGCAACCATCCTGTGCGGAAGGACGCGCGAGGTCCCTGCCCACAACGACCAGCTGCAGTTCACCCGAACGGCAATCACCAAGGCATGGTAATCAAAGGCCGGGGAGCCAGGAGGAGGAAAGAGCCCTACAGTGAAACAGTCCTAAACAATGCGATCACCCTGCAGATGGCAGAGAAAGCACAGCAGCTGACAGACAAGCCTGGCTTGGAGCTATAACAGACTTGCTCTTTTAAAGCAAAGACATTCAGGCCAACAGAGACAAACCCTGCTAATGGCACAGCTGCAGATGCTAATTAAAGGGCAAATCTTACATGTGTTCAGTTTGGAAGGAGCAGCGCCTTCTCTGCTGGTGTTCGCATCTACACCCCAAGAACAGGGATGGCAGTGCCCATCAATTGTGTTGCCTTCGAAACAAAGGACAAGTGTGTGTGTGTGTGTGTGTGTGTGTGTGTGTGTGTGTGTATACCCACATGCACGTGCACGCACGTGCACATCCATGTATGCTTGCATGCACACATATCCATATGCGGGGAGGAGGTGAGTATCTAATCATTCTTGTACTCTATTCCAATTTGCACAGGGTGTCATTAGAGGCATGCTGTGCTGGCCACCCCTCTAGCAGCATGCCCTTGAAATGCTTGCACTACAATCAGCACGCCTGAAAGTACCACGGAAATGTAACGATGGTATTGGCATCGTTATCTGCCCTGCGCAGTGTTCCCGATCTTTGGCATCAGGGAGGAAGGAAGGGATCCTCGAAGCAGAGTGGTCCCTGGCAGAGACCTTAAGTTATTCCTCTTGATGGGCAAAGTCACCAAGAAAAAAAGAGAGAAGACCCTTTATTTCAGAAAATACGAATCCCAGCCTGACTCACCCATCTATTCAAAAGATCCTCATTGAGCACCAGATCATCCAGAGTCTTGGCAAGACACAAATAGCACATTCAAACTAGGTAACGGAGGACACGGTTAATGAAGCACCCTGCACTGGTGAAGAATCTCAGGGCCAGTTAACAACAGGGGAGTAGGTACCACTCCTCAACCTGAAAGAGCCAAGTGCAAGGAACAGGATCTCAGGTTTTTCACTACTGCTGAAGGAACCAAAGGAAGAAGCAATACCCAGGAATGAACTGTAGCTAGCTATAGCCACAGGACCAAGGTTTTCAAAGTGGGGGCCCCAGACCGGCAGCAGCATCTGGGACCTGGTTGCAAATTCTTGGGCCCCATCCTAGACCTACTAAACCAGAAACTGTGACAGTGGAACCAGGCAAACTGGGACAATGGAACGAAATTTTGACTCATAAAACTCTAAACACATTCACTTGAAATATGCCTCAAAAGAGCAGGACACAAAACAACTGTTCTGAAGGCACAAAGGACCCCCCAGGGCAATAACACACTCAGCAACTGAATTGGGGTCAATAAGAGGTATTAATATCTCACTTTGCCAATGAGAACGTTGAAACTGAAAAGGCCAATGACTCCAGAGAGACCAACCAAGGAACAGTAATAAAATGAGAACCTCTATTCTAGTAACAGCTTCCTTCTGACAGGCAGCCAGCTTCCAAACCCCTGCTTCCCAAGAGGCAACATGCAAACATGCTGGTGAGTTTTGAGACATGCCTGAAAACTGGATAATCTTATACAAGAGATCAAAACAGCACATGTCTCGCTGTCAAAACTATCATAAGCTGCCACATTTCACTAAAATAAACAATGAAGTTCTATTTGTTAACTCTCTCCAGACTCCCAGTCACAGCATGGGCTGGTGTTTATACAGGCCACGGGGTCACTGCCCAGAAACTGCTAACCTCCAAACTGTGCCTACACCAAAGGAAATACTCCCCATGTGACTGCACAACCTTCGGTGGAAAGTGAGACAGGAAATATAAAGAACTAATCCCAAGTAGGACCTCAGGGCCAGGGTCAGACTGGCAGTGCTTTGGGATGTAACAGTGTAACGTAATGGGTAAGAGTATGGGAGGTGGATCGAGGGGGCCTGGCTTCAAAACCCAGATCTATCTTTTATTACCTACAAAACAGACTATAACGTGTCCCCCAAATCCATTCTTCCCTTAGCTGGATATTGGCCATGCAGCTAGACAGTACTGATGTGAGGTCATGTGATGAAGTTCTGGTCAACAAAATAGGAGAGGAAATGATGTGTCCCACTTCCATATCGTGCTACGTAAAAGGAGTTTTCTTGTTCTGCTCTCCAGCCCTTTCTCCTGCCAGCCAGGGAAACAAGAACATCAAATGCCCAACTCCCACCGTGTCAGGGGGACAACATCCTAAGGGATGAGGAGCCACAAGATAGAAGGAACCTGGGTCCCTGAATTATCAACATACAACAGAGCTGCTCCATCAGCCTGGACTGTATTTTGGTATCTTTTTGTTACAGTAGCTTAGCCTACACCTTAACTAATACATCCTATGTGCAACTGGGGAAGAAAAGTTTGGAATGAACAGAGAGAGGTTAATGTGAGGTCACTGTAAGGAAAGAAGATTCATGGGTCAGTTATAGGCTCAGAGCAAGAGCAGCCCGAAAAGACCCCCAGTACGAAAAACATCAGTACAAAGCCAGCAACCTTTAAGAATCTCACAAAGCATTCAGAAGCAACAAGACTACATATAGTGAGTTGCAAAACAATGCTTTCTTTGTAAAGATCAGCTCCTTCCTGGAAGGACACTGGTGAAGGCATCTGTTATACGGAACTGAACAGATTTCATCATGAACCAGATCAACAAAGCGCTGTTTCCATGGGCTGCCTGCCAGAATACAGAACTAGCCTTGTTATATAGAACCAGACATTAACAACACAATGGGCTTCATTACAATTTTCTGTATACCAGAAAATGGCAAGCCACATTCATTGGTATGTAATGACAAATAGGAAATTTTTAACCATCAAATTTCAAAAGGATCCAAGTTCAATTTCCTTGCACTGTGCTTCAAATTTTGAAAATCCCACTGGATCTAACCTGAATTACATACTTTAGAGAATAAAATTTACACTCCTAATGTGTGATTTCCATAACACAATAAGTTAATCTGTGTGTAAATCAATTTCTATGAAATTAACCATACGTTCTTCCAGTAAATGCTTCTTAAGCATATGCTTGGAGAAGCGCTACTGGAAGCAAGCGAGACATAATCTTCCCTTCATGGATGGAGTAGCCTGGTGGGGGAGCCCAACACCCACTCCTGAAGAGGAGGTACAGGGTGCTATGAGTCCACAGCCAGAAGGGCATCCCTCCCAGAAGTAAAGGGGCCAGGAAGAGCTTCTGGAAGAAGTGACAACTGGTCCAAGCCCAGAAGGAGAAATAGGAGTTAGCCAGGGAAATAGGGAAAGAGGAAATGGCACAGAGAAAGGCCAGAGGCCAGTTCAAAGAACAAAAGGAAGGTCGAAATGAATATAAAGTGCAAGGAGAGGGGTGCCTAGGTGGCTCAGTTGGTTAAATGTCTGGCTCTTGGTTTCGGCTTACATCGTGATCTCAGGGTCATGGGATGAACCCCAACGTCAGGCTCCACACTGAGCATAGCGCCTGCTTAAGATTCTCTCTTCCTTGGGGTGCCTGGGTGGCTCAGTCAGTTTAGGCGTCCGACTCTTGATTTCGGCTCAGGTCATGAGCCCAGGGTTGTGGGATCAAGCCCCGTGATGGGCTCTGTGCTCAGCAGGGAGTCTGCTTGAGATTCTCTCTCGCCTCTCCTTCTCCCTCTGCCCCTCCCCCACCTCTAAAATAAATAAATAAATCTTTTAAAAAAAAAAAAGATTCTCTCTTCCCCCCCACCTCTCACAGTCTCTTAAAATATAAAAGTTAATTAATTAATTAATTAAAGTGAAAGGAGAGAAAAGGTAAGCAACAAGTCTAGAGATATATGGGAAAAGGCCTTGTAAACCACATGTAAGAGTCTGGACTTCATCCAGAGGGCAGCAGGGAGTCTTAAAGGGTTTTAACAGTGGGATGACTTGGCTGTAGTGTGTAGAAGACCTGGGGTAAGGGCAAGACAGATGGCAGGAAGAACACTTAGGAGGTTACTGCAGTAATGCAGGCAGAAGAAGGTGGCGGCCAGAACTCACCCTGTAGAACCAAGAATGGAGAGAAAACGTAGCTTTGAGAAATATATGAGACACCAATCCTACTTCTTTTACTCATTGATTTTTAAATGTATCTTCAATTACACTGCATTTGCATTACAAATGAACGGTTAACTGCCAGGGAGTTTAGGATGATTTGTATGCTTCCCTGAACTTCAAAGGTTTGGTGATCTGTCAGTGGTCAATAGGTACAGTTGAATTCTGGAACTTCAGGTGCCAATACAGATCTATGCTCATCTTGTGACAGAATGTATTTCCAGACTTAAAAATGTTAAGATTTTAGAAAGGTAAAATGGTGTGTATACTTTATATTATGTGACATCCTAGGGTAGGGCTTTGGGATATCTCCCTGTACCCAAATGCATTCACAATTTTGAGGCAAAATGTATGGAAAGTCACACTAAAGGGAATGAAGACGAGATTCGGGTCAGGTTTTGCTACAGAGCTCACGTCAGGTTTTGCTGCCAAATAAGTAACAAAAGAACCTGAGGTATTCAGAGCTCTGGGTGTTTCAGAATTGCAGATAAGGGATGGTGGATCTATAATCATATCTTAGCTCCTAAGCTGAGTTTGGATATTTATAAGAAAACTGTGCCCTTAGCAAGCATTTTACTCTGAATTACCAATGTACTTGAGAAGAGAATGCAGACAAGGAAATAATTACAAGATCCCATCACCGATACCCAACTGAGCTACTAAAGGGTGTAAAAATATCGTTGCAGGGGCGCCTGGGTGGCTCAGTCGTTGGGCGTCTGCCTTTGGCTCAGGTCATGATCCCAGAGTCCTGGGATCGAGCCCCACATCGGGCTCCCAGCTCAGAGGGAAGCCTGCTTCCCCCTCTCCCTTTCCCTCTGCTTGTGTTCCCTCTGTCAAATAAAATCTTAAAAAAAAAAAAAAAAAAAAGTCGTTGTAGCCAGGTATCAATGTGCTGAGGGAACGAGAACTCTAGAAAACAGCTGTTTTAAGATCGTTCCCATCTCGTAAGATGGTGGCTGGAAAACCTGAGAAGATGGTCATTAAGCCCAGAATGCTAATGCCAGTGGCAAAATCCAGATAGAAGCCCCCCACAGCCAAAAGGCCCCAAAAAGGAAGCCCCCTGCCGCTGGGAGATGTCTTAGCAGAGGAGTGGCTGACATTCCCAATCCCTGAGGTATTCCAGCAAGGCTGTAACCAAGAGGAAGTCCACAGGGGTGAATTCCACGATTAAAAAGAAAGGGAAGTTCCACTACTGGGACAAAGCCAATTGGCAGGGATAAAAATGGTGGCCCCAAAGAGATTAACATTTCTGAAATGACCAAGTATTAACCTCTCGAAGATGCACTTTGTCTGGGTCTTCAATCCAGATGAAGAGAAACACAAGCTTACAGAACAATGCGAGGCAAACCAGAAAACTGGGGATTGTCAACTTTTGCCACAAATCGGGGCCCTTGCTAGTTCCAGGACTGCCTGTATTCTGTGTTGCCTTGAACACAAAAAAGACTGCTTGCAGAGCTGAAGTTAAAACATCCAAAACAATAATAACAAACAAATAAATCCCTGCTGTTTCAAGGGATCTTCTTTTCTGAGAGCTAATGAAGAAGTCTGTTAATACACCCAAACATGAGGGGCTCTAGAAGATAGAGAGAGCACAAGGCAAATGTTGTGTATGCAAGAAATATCCTAGAATGTCAGTGAGCCTAAAACATACCACGGTCAGTTATGAAGGTCAGGGATCCATGCCCCATGTCTCAGGAAAGGAAAGGTCCAAACACAATATTCAAGGAAAGGAAGTTTCAGGCCCTAAACAACAGGCATAGTGTTGGTCCTCAAGAACCATGTGGTTAGTGCAAGGCCAGTCTCCCAACACATCTGTATGAAAACACCCTCGCTCAGAAGGCTGGGTAGAGCTGGCAGGGGAAGGGGGTCTTCTCTACCAGCACTGCATTCTCAACTAATATAAAACCAACGCAAATAAACTGTTTATTATAGGTCAGAAATAAAGGCAATAAAGTCCCCCAAACTACCCTAGGGAAGTTCAAGATAAATAAGAGTCCATTCCTCTCCTACCTTCTCTCTTATGTGAGCCTCTGTAAAAGTTTCTCTCCATTCAAGGTAATAGGATAGTCATGTTTGAAAGGCTGAATCAGGAACAAAAATTGTTTCTGGGATACATTTTTTTCCTTTAGGAATCTAAACCCCCAAGAACCTAAACAAGGCCCCAAAATGAATTTTAGCCTTGTATACGTTATGCTACACGTACATCAGAAATACTATGGCACTGTTCAAAAGGGTGAGGCAGATCTGGGGGAGGCGGGTGGGGGTGTGGGGGAACTGCATGCTGGACATTAAGGAGGGCACGTGATGTAATGAGCACTGGGTGTTGTTATATGCAACTGATGAATCACTGACCTCTACCTGTGAAACTAATAATACATTATATGTTAATTAATTGAATTTAAATAAAAAATTAGAAAAAAAAGAAAGCTGTGGTAGGGAGGCAGTTCCCCTTTCCAGATTCATTTACAATTAATTGCAAAATTCTATAACTATCCTCTGAATCGCATCTAACACTCAAATGTTTTTGGTTTTTTAAGATTTTATTTATTTATTTGACAGAGAGAGACACAGCGAGAGAGGGAACACAAGCAGGGTGAATGGGAGAGGGAGAAGCAGGCTTCCTGCCGAGCAGGGAGCCCGATGCAGGACTCGATCCCAGGATCCTGGGATCATAACACAAGCCGAAGGCAGACACTTAACACCTGAGCCACCCAGGTGCCCCTAACACTCAAATGTTTAATGATACCAAAGCACAAAATAAACAAAACAAGGCACGATGTGCCTGTGTGTGCCACACACTGCCATGGGCAAAGGCAAAAATAAATGTCAGAGGTAATAAAATATTGACTAATTTTAATAGAAAACAAAAACAAAAGAATGAGGCAGATATGTGTATGTGCTGACGTGGAAAGATGTTGGGGGTAAATTGCTGAAAGGCAAAAAGCAAGCTGAGGAGCAGAGTAGAAAGCAATATACACCAATTTTGTAAAAACAAAATATACACATGTGTTATAAATACAGACATAGAAATATTTTTTCCATTAGGGTCAGGAAGAACATACATAACCATTAATATGTTTTCCTAGGATTAGAAAGGATTAGAAAGAAAGTTAGGGGCACCTGGGTGGCTCAGTCAGTTAAGCGTCTGTCTTCGGCTCAGGTCATGATGTATATAGTGAATGACATTCACTAGATTTAGTGGCAATCATTTTGCAGCATAGACAAATACTGAATCATTATGTTGTACACCTGAAACTAATAATATATGTCGATTACGACTCAAAAAAAAAATTAAAGATTCTAGTCTACTAAAGGTCATATCAGACTATTCCCAAATAAATGACTTCTCATTATTGCCCTTTAAGCCATGACTACAATACCCAGCAATAGATGGGGCTGTCTCTAAATGGACTGGCCCTTAATCTTTAGGACAGGAGAATAGGAAGATACCTCAAAGTCAGGAAAGCAACTCGACGGACCATACGGGCAAGAACTGGCCCTTAATCTTTAGGACAGGAGAATAGGAAGATACCTCAAAGTCAGGAAAGCAACTCGACGGACCATACGGGCAAGAACTATATCCAGTTCTACATCTGTGATATCTGAGTGTCAGCACTGGACTAATTCTAGAGAGATGGATGGAAAGACTCACCAGATAAAGGTTATTTTTGTCCTGAAAGGCATACTGTAACTGGGGGATCCAAGGGCTTGTGCTCCGAGATAATATGTTCCGTTCTTCCTCAAAAAATGAAACCTAGGGGAAAAAGAAACTCTTTAGACAATTATAACAGCACTGGGGTCGGGTGGGGAGAATGCCCTATCCTCTCTCTGTAAGCCAAAACTAATGTCTCTAGTTTAAAAAAAGAAAAACCATCCCTTAGCCCAGCACTCAAAAAATTTCATTCATTTGCCTACTTTGCTCAACGTTTTTGCCAGATTTGTATCTTATTTGTCCAATTATTGGCTGAACCCCTCGCCTTAAAGTCAACTCACTTCTTTTAAATCTAAGTACCTTTCTCTTTCTCTTCTTCTTCACCTCCTCTCCCTGAACAATTCAGTCCTAAAGCCCTTAGGTGATGCAGAATAAGGTAAGCATCCATGACAGGTGGTAGGGAGAGAGGGCCACAGTGGCCCAGAACAGGGTGCCAGGCCCAAGCAGGGTGAGGAGGGCAGCGACCATGTGGGAGGGCAGTCCAATATCGGATATCAAGGGCCCACATAGGGTGAGGAAGGCATCCACATGCAGGGATGGCCTGGAGCAAGGCATCTGAGCCCACCAATGGGAGGAGTGGTAGCAAAGACAGGAGACTGGATGCACACAGATGCATAAAGTTAGAATATTAAGGGAAGAGAGCTACAAACACAGAAACGGTGAACACTAGAATAAACTCAGTGAAGTTGGACCGGACTTGGAGGTATTGGTGTGAACACATGGTTTTTCAATATACAGAGACAGAGAAATAAATATCGATGTAAATGTGTGTGTGCGCGGAGGTAGGTGTATTCCCTGGCTCTGTCCACTGAAAGGGGTCTGGAAGCAGTGATACCCCAATAGCAATAAGGGCATCTAGTGCCCAGATCTTGGCTTCTAAATAGCCTCTTACACTGAAAGTCATTGCTCATCTTTGAGAAATAACTGATTGCAAGGGTGGGGCAGGCAAGAGCCTGAACATCTTGTTGTACCAGAAAGCAAGAGACAACCCAAAGAGGGGGATGTGTCAAAAGACACAAAAACCAACCTGAAGGGACTCTCGTGGCCCAACTTAGGGGACAGTTTGAGGATAAAAATACATAATGACAATAATGGCTTGAACTCATTGACTTAAACAGAAAAATGCAAATCCACACAGCTATAAGTTAATAAATTGAAAGTTTTGTGAGGAACAGGTGCTTCCAGTTTGAAAGCACCTCCCTACAGAACACTAATGTAATGACGAAGCAGAAAGGGCTGACCCCACAGTGAAGCATGGCAGATACCTAAGTGAACATTGATGTGAACGCAACAAACTGAAACAAAGTCACCTGCTGGGATGCAACGAGAAGAACAGGGCATCTTATCTGTGATATTCCTGCCAAAGAGCTAGTACCTGAACCTGAACGACACTGGACATATCTATATTTTACAAAATAACTGGTCTCTAATCTTCAGAATCGCCAAGATCATGACAGTCCAGGGAAAATTGAGAAGCTGGTCCAGAATGAAAAAGACTAAAAAGACAGGACAACTAAATGCTATGTGGGATCCTGAGCTGGACACTTTTGTTCTAGAGGAACATGAAACAGCCAGTGGAACATGAATGGGGTCTGAAGATTAGACAGTGGTAATGGAGCACTGTTTCTCTCCTGATTTTGTTGGTTGTATTGTGGTTCATGCGAGAGCATCCTTATTGTAGGAAATGCACACTGCAGTCTTCGGAGGTAATGGGGCATCGGGTTGGCAACAGATTTTCAAATGGCTCAGGAAGAAAAAAGTTGTTCATACTTTGTAATAGTTTTCCGTGTCAACTTGGCTAGGCTACAGCACCCAGCTATTCAATCAAACACGAATCTAGGTGTTGTTGGGGAACCACAACCCAACTCCTGTAATCTCCTGCTCCTGATCTGAGGTCCTTCTGCTTTCCCAGCACATAAAAGGTATGCAGTGAAGGTTGGCCGAACTGAAGAACCTACATCTTTACTTGCTCACCGTGGACTCTTTGTTTGAGTCCTGAAGCTTCTGTTAAAATAAGTGGTCTCTGAGGACTCTTCCGGTTCTCACCGAGCCCTGGGCAGCTGTGCTGGCCTCTCCTGGGTGACCGGTCTTGCTTACAGGATGTGCCCCTCCCGTCTCCTTCTCTGGCATTTGCTTTCACTCACTCCCTGTGCTGGTTTTTCTCTTCTCATGCCCTTAAATTCCAAAGCCCTGCCATGGCTCAATTAAAGATTCTACTTTTCTTCATATTCAGAACTCTCTTAAGGAATGGTTGGGTAGCTTTCATTAGCTCCTGTGTGTGTCTGATTTTAAAAACCCCCCAGCCCACGCAGGGCACCTGGGTGGCTCAGTTGGTTAAGCCTCTGCCTCTCTATCTCAGCTCAGGTCTTGTTCTCAGGGTTGTAAGTTCAAACCCCGCACTTTATTTCAAAAAAAATAAAATTAAAAATAAATTAAAAATAAAATGAAATGAAAAAATAAAAACCCCCAGCCCATACTTCACACAAGGTCACTGAGAGTCCTTCACCTGAAGGAAGGCACACCTATTCGAACATCTCTATTGCTTGCCTGCAGTACAGTATATTAGATTGTTTTCTTTTTACATGCACTACTTCCCATCTAAAACAAACACTGCAAGGTCAGGGCTACATTTAATGCCTCTTCTCAAGGACCGAGAAGCACACCATGCAGAACAGGTGCTCGGGAAGTGTGTCCTGATGATAGGTGGTGGCTTAGGTACTGGGAGCTTGAGTGAGCATCTTCCATTCTTCCCTTCCAAATGATTTGCAACGTCCTGTCATTTCTTCTTTCGGTGAAGTTGTTCACATTTCACTGCTAAACACAGGCTACATTATTCTTGGACTCTGACAAGCAGCCTCCTGCCCTCCATTGCTCCTTTGACTGGAGGCCTCACAAAGTCACTGAGTCCTCAAACTCTGATCCCAACCTCCTCCTTCCAAAAGTGTAAACAATCCCCAACCGCCTCACATAGTGAACTGCCATTCCGAAAAACAGTTCTTGGGGGAATGGGGAGTTACCATGTCATAGGTACAGAGTTTCTATGTGGGGTGATAAGAAAGTTCTAGAAACAGAAAGTGGTTATGGTTGCACACAACATTGTAAATGCACTTAAGACCAGTGCATTGTACCTTAAAAAGGATTAAAACAGTAAATGTTATGCTATGTATATTTTGCCACAATAAAAAAAAGGTTCTTCCAATTTCCCGATGACCCTGTCTCCAACCCAATGTCTCATTTCTCCTCATTCCATCTGTTCTAAACCACTAAGATGAAAACACACACACACACACACACACACACACACACATCTGTATAGCATTCTAGTACTCAATCCTCCAGAAAAATCACACACACACACACACACACACACACACACACACACACACACAACTTCCACCTGCCATCACGCTTCTCTGCCCAGAACCTACGTTCCCTCTCAGCGGTGTGAACCTCCCCTGACTGTCCCTGGCTCACCCACATCTCTCCTCACTCCATAGTTGGTGAATTTGCTCACTGCTCTCCCTTCTGCAATGCTTTAGCTGCTAAGCGCCTGCTTTACACATTTGCATTTTTCCTCCACTTTCCAAAGTTGTTTTTAAAGCCTGTAACTAACAGCCATGGAGCTTCAATTTCTTCTGCAGGCTTCCCACGGAGCTGGGTACATTATCGGACACATGATGTGTGCTCGGACATCTGTAACTAATAAATTGCTCTGAACACCAAGGCTGATGACCGTCTCTCTAGAAACTCGGCAAATGAATCAATATGTCTGGAGCAGCAGGCTTGTTTAAAGAAAGAAAAATACCACGACCAAAAAGGGAAGTTCTTACCTGCTCTTAAACAAGCAACACCCTAGCCACAGAGTAACTGTATTTCATTTCTTCAAAGGCCTGTTTAAAAATCAAATATATATGCCCACAGCACAAAGAAAATGTGCCCCAAAGCGAATGCTGCCTAACCCCACAATATGCATATCTCGAAATCCCCCAGCCAACGGTCAGGAAGGTCATCTTAAATTCGTTAGTTAAAAGGCCATGTTGATTCTGAACAAAATACAACCAGAGAAACGGGATAAAGAAATCAAGGGGAGCTTGTGAGGCTTCAAAATGAGTCAATATCAGTTCAAGAAGAAAAGCTGAGAATGTGAGAGAGCTTTCTGCAACCGTCATTAACCAGAGGATCACCAAGGAAAACTTGTGTGATCCCAGATGTCGATTCCGCAGATCATCACCTCTGCAGTGAACACTCTGGCACAAAAGGGGAAAGGCCGTGGTGTTAAAATGCTCCTACCTGCTCTTGGGCCAACAAGGTCTTCTTCTTCATGACTTTCATGGCATAGATGTCCCCGGTCGCTCGCTCCCTTACCACCTGCACTTCGGCAAAGTGACCACAACCCACAAGACTTCGGACTTCAAAGTCCTTGGCTGAAGGCTGGAGCTCCTGTAACTCAGCTATGGTGTCAGAATCTGCAAGAGATGGAAGAGTTGCTCCCAGGTAAGGAAAGCATTTCAAATACATGCATCTTTATGAAAGCAAAAAAAAAAAAAAAAAAGAAGAAAGGAAAAAGAAGTGTTCCTATGTGTTCCCTCCCTGTCAAAAGACATTTAGTCACTTTCTCATCCGTCATGAATAATTATAAAATCAGCACAAAAGTGTTTTTATATGTTAAGTTAAAATTAAGGGCTCCAGAAATTCCAAAGCAGTTTCCATGGTAGCTATAATTTGAATCCTGTAGACTCAGAAAATAGGAGGAGAACACAAATCATGCTTTTCTGCCTCCTCTCTGAAGGGCTGCAGGGTAGTGTTTGGTCAAACATGTTTATAAGCATTTAGACTGGCTTATGATGTGACATAAGCAACACATTCCCATCTCAATCCACTCTGGAGTGGACTTCCAGATCATTCCATCCTAAGTGCATTCTGCACAGTTTTATCCCACTCACCCAGGTTTTATCCCACTATCCCATCTCCCTTGGATGGTGTCAGAACTACCTTCTTTCCCTTAATATATAGCAGTGCTACCAAAAAAAAAACAAAAAATAAAACCAACCAACAAACAAAAAAAATGAAGTCCTGGCATTTGCTCTGTAGAGTTGGCAGGTCACACGCCTGGAAGGGTTTACAACTATCTTTTTCTTAGCATATAGTCTTACTCCTTTCTCAAGTGCAGTCTCTCAGTCAGTATCTTAGTCCGCTCAGGCTGTTACCACAAAATACCACAGATGAGGTGGCTTAAACAACAGGCATTTATTTCTTATAGTTCCGGAGGCTGGGAAGTCCAAGATCAAGGTGCTGGCAGATCGAATTCCCGGTGGGAACCCGCTTCCTGGTTTATAGAAAGCCACCTTCTCACTATATCCTCACAAGATGGAGAGAGAGGCAACCCTGGTCTCTCTTTTTCTTCGAAAGACAACAGTTCCATCATGGAGGCCCCACCTTCCTTCATGACTTCATCCAAATCTAATTACTTCCCAAAGCCTCCACCTTCAAATACCACCATATTGGAAATTAAAGCCTCAACATTTGAATCTGCAGGGGGACATGAACATTCAGTCCATCACAGGTAGAGATCCTCCATGTATGAAGTATGGATTAAATGGATGGCAGATTTGAAATCTACCATATATTTACTGATGCTCTAAGAACACCAAGCTGGGACATCACTGGATATGCAACGATTCTAAAGATCTGAAAGAATGGAGCGGAATAGCCGTATCTGACTGAAAAATTCAATCCTTCACATGATAGAGAAACTCCATATAGAGAAACAGGGGTTACACTCCAAAGGAAGACAAGAGGAACACATAATCAAAATTATCCTGGAGAATCCCTCAGAAAGGTGCCATGATGAAGACCAAGAGACTTCTGAATTCCCACACGGACACTAAAGTCCTCCGGGCACTAGAGTGGGTTGCCATGTCCACCGTTGGGCACCAGATAAAGCCAGGAGGCTACATTCTAGAGTTACACTTGGCTTGGCAAGTTATTCACACAATGAGAGGAAATGAGTCCAATGAAGGGGAAAGCCATTTCATACCTATAGTTGTTGGGCAGCATATTGATAAATTAGTCAATGCAGTTTTAATTGCTACCCACCCCCTTTCTTTGTGGCACGAGTGGAGTTGAATTCACTTGGATCAAAGGCACACATGATGGAACCCACTGCACTGGGTACCTTACCAGCCACAGACCACACCTTTCTCTGAAGACACCTGGAAACACCTCCCTTTGGTCCCTGGGGGAATCAGGCAAGAGTGCTGGGTAGATCCAAATAAATTCACCATGACCACTGTAAAAAATAAATCTAAAGTGCCTTCATGGAGAATTCCATGCAGAAGCAAAGCTGAAAGCTGCACACTTTTGCCCTGACATCCTTGTGCCAAGTCCAGTCTTTCTTCCCTGCCCTTTTTCCAAGTTTCTTTCAGATCAGGTATTTGAGGTTTGAATTATAATTCCCCAAATATGCTGGCTTGCAACTTTCTGGGTTGAACCTGGTTTTATTATTGCTTGCCCACAAAGCCAACATCTCTCGAGTCTCTGCTGGGCCTTGTGTCCCTAGGTTGCTTATAGCATTTGTCCAACTTAACTCTGGATCCGTGGCTGGCAACCACCAGGCATTTCAATCACGTGAGTAGACAAACTGCTACAGGCAAAACCACAAGAATACTCAGAATTATGAGGAACAATTCCAAATGTCTATGTCTTTTTCCAAAGGCTTTGGATTATTAAGGGGAACAGGTCAGATACTAAACTCAAGTCTATGATGATTTAAAAAAAAAAAAAAAAAAAAGACCCTCACAACTTCCCTCTATACCAGCAGCTTCTATGACTCCAAAACCACATCCCACTTCAGCCCTGCACCCTGTTAATTACAGCATTTAAGGACTGAATATTGAGGTGGAAATGAAGACCCAAAGCACTGTAATGAAAATGCAGTCAAAGAACAGCCTTGTCAGATAAACATTTGGACCCAGGGGCAAAAGCCAACACAGCTGAGAATATCCCTTCCTCTCCTGAAACTCAGTCAATTCAACATTTCAATTTCTAGGAATTTGTCCTTCACAGAAACGTTAGCAGATGTGCTGGAAAACAAAACACAGCAAGATGCTCATCACGAGCACTGCTTGTAACAGAAAAATAACCAGAAACGAACCTAAAGGTCCAGGGGTGCCTGGGTGGCTCAGTCAGTTAAGTGTCTGCCTTCAGCTTGGGTCATAATCCCAGGGTCCTGGGATCGAGCGCCGCGTCAGGCTCAGCGTGGAGTCTGCTTGTCCCTCTCCCTCTGCCTCTGCCCCTGACTCATGCTCGCTCTCTCTCTCAAATAACTAAAATCTTTAAAAAAAAGAAAGAAAAAAGAAATGACCTAAAGGTCCATCAACAGGAAAGTGGAACCAACCACTTAAAACCACCCACGTAAAAGAATATTAGGCACATGAAGTAGCTCAATCTCCACGAGAATATACATTCTTTAAAGGCAGGGATTTTTTTCTGTTTTGATCACTACTATAAACCCAGTATCCAAAACAGAACCTGGCACAAAACAAGTGCTCCATAAATATTTGTTGAGTAAATATATTGCTAAGTGAGCAAGCTAATAGCAAAATATTACAGACATATGATCCATTTTGTGTAAAATGAAACAAGAGTGATGTTAGAACATACATGGAAAGGGCTGACTAGTTGCTAGAGTGGGCTGACTGGTACACGAGAGTGCACTATGCTATTCTCTTTACCTTGAGACATGCTTGAAAATTTCTATAATAAATATTTTATAAGGACCAAAAAAATTGCAATATTATGCTCCAAACTGCTCAGAGGAGATTTTGAGGGATATTCTCTCATTTTGACCTTTTATATTTAACTTTGTATTCTGTTTACAATTAGGAAGAAAAAATTCTTAAAGTGATATATTCACCTCAAAGTACTACCGTTGTGAACATACAGAAGCTTTTGCCTACAGTAAACATAGGTGGAAGAGCGTAGGGTTGCAGCGACTGTCAAATCACCAAGAGCAGTCCAATTTCAACAATTATCAACACTTTGCATGTTTAATATCAGTTTATTTTTTTACACAAATTCTATAATACAATGCTTAAGGTTTTCCCACTTGGTTTGCTTAGCAATATAGTCATTCGACCAATATTTACTGAACATCTACCATGTGCCAGACACTGTTTTAAGCCCTGGGAATAGAACAGTAATTAAGAAACAAAAATCTCTTCCCTGGTTCCCAGATCCGGGTTCCCTGCTCCCCGCCCTCCTTTGGCTCAAAGATGGGACACCTCTTCAGAGCTATACCTTCGTCTCATTTTCTCCAACAGTCCCAAAAGAAAATCTCCATCTCTACGACAAGATTCAAGAAACTTAAGCAGCAGCAGCTGTTGGGCCCTTTTTCCCATGTGAAAACGAAGCTTACATTCCAAAACAGAAAACTCAAAACAGGGAGGGGCGCGTGGGTGGCTCAGATGGTTAAGCGTCTGCTTTCAGCTCAGGTCATGATCCCAGGGTCCTAGGATCGAGCCCTGCATCGGGCTCCCTACTTGGCAGGAAGCCTGCTTCTCTCTCTCCCTCTACTGCTCCCCCTGCTTGTGCTCTCTCGCTCTGTCAAATGAATAAATAAAATCTTTAAAAAAAAAAAAAAAGAGGGGGAAAAAGAAAACAAACAACCCTACTAATGTAATCACTGTTTTTCAATCACAACCTCTCGGCCTTACTCCCCAGGAAGCCTCTTCAAAAATACAAAACAATTCCTTGCAAGAGAATTCTATTAGAAAAATCTACATTTCACTAAGCCTAAGTCCCCTGATTACTGAAGGAGTTTAGAAGATCCACTACTTTAAAGTAACCAGAGGGCAGGGGTGCCCGGGGTGGCTCAGTTGATTAAGCATCTGGACTCTGGATTTCGGCTCAGGTCATGATCTCGGGGTCATGGGATCAAGCCCCGTATCAGGCTCCATGCTCAGCGGGGAGTTTGCTTGAGATTCTCTGCACCTCTCCTGCTTGTGCTATAAATCAATCAATCATTTTAAAGAATAAAAATTAAAAATAAAAAAATAAAATAACCAGAGGCCAGACTCCAGACTGATGAAGGTGCCTGAAGATGGCTTGATAAATTAGTCTGTCTCATAATTTCCCCTCCCCTCCCACTCCCTACTTAAAAATTTAAATATTCAAGAAAATAAGGTGGGAGTTTATTCAAATATGGAACAAAGAAAAGTACCCAAGTACATTTTAAAATTAAAGACACACAACATGTTAAATATATGTTGAGGTTGATGGCTAGTTATTGGGTTAACATTTATTATCTCTTACGTGTCAGGCAACACAAGCCTGGTCTGTGCACTAAGTCATTCAATCCCCGCACAGCCTTATTACATATGTGTTTTCCCCATCTTGCAGATAAGGAATCAGAAGAGACAAGGTACAGGTAAATCCCAAAGGTCACTGTGGTGGCCATATGCTGATTTTAGCTACTCAAAACTCCCAGCTCCTTTGGGCACTTATACATCCTCCATTCCATGAGACCTCAGTAATCAGGGTGCCCTGAGCCCCTGGGTACCCAGAGAAGTTCCCATCACACTTCATATCCTGGCCAGTGCCTGCTCAAGGGGTAGGCAGATGACCCAGAGCAGAGCTAATTAGAATCTTCCCTCGGGATTGTACTAATATAGGCAGCGGACGATAAAAGTTGAACAGGGTATGTATGGTACCCAGTCTCCAAAGATGGTGCCCAATGAATCACATGCCTCCTAGAATTCACAACCTCATGTAGTTCCCTGGCACATGGAATTTGGGAAGCCCTATAACTCACTTCAAACAACAGAATGCAGCCAAAGAGATCCTCTGTCCCTTCCTGGCAGCTTTGGTGCTTTGGAAATTTGGTGCCTGGCACCAAAGGGACCATGTAGATCAGAGGTCAGCAAGTTTTTGCTTGAAGAGCCAGAGAGTAAATATTTTAGGCTTTGTAGGCCATACAGTCTCAGACACAATGACTCAAATGCCTTGTTGTGAGAAAGCAGCCACAGAGAGTACATAAACAAAGGGCATGGCTAACAAGTTCCAGTAAAACTTTGTGTACAAGACAGGTATCCCAGGCTGTCATTGGCTGACCTTGATGGAGAGACCACACGGAGAAGCCACGTGGAGAGCAAGAGGCCCTGAGACTTCACAGAGACAGGGAAAGGCCCAGGCATCCCAGAGTCCTAGCTGAGTCCAGTCTTCCAGGCAACCCGCCAAACACTGAGCAGGCCATCTTGGACATTCTAGACCAGGAGAGTCCCAGGTGCCTGCAATCTTAGCCAGAGTCACATGGAGAGGAAAAATCCTCAGCTGAGCCCAGTCAACCCACAGATTCATGAGAGGTAATATAGTGATTACTGTTTTAGGCCAGTATAGTTCAGGGTGCTTGGTTACACAGCAAGGTCGTATAAGGGAGGGTTTCTCACACTTGGCACTACTGAAATTTGAGGCCAGATAATTCTAAGCTGTGGTGGCTATTCTGTTGTTGCAGGAAGGTTAGCATTATCTCTGGCTTCACCCATTGGATGCCAGTAGCACCCTTCCCCTCCAAGCTGTGACAACCAAAAATATCTCCAGACACTGCCAAGAGTCCAGAGGGGGGCAAAATCACCACTGGTTGAAAAACACTGATGTAAGGTAATAAAATACAAAAGTGGGACACGGACACCAGCAGCCAACTCCTCCACCTCAAGGAAGACAAGAAGAGGGTGTGGGTAGAGCCGATTTATGCCTTTCATAGGCCCTAGGCACGCCTCCCTTCATCAGCCCCTTCCTCCATAAAAAAAAAAAAAAAAAAAATCAAGGGGCGCTGGGGTGGCTCAGTCGGGTAAGTATCCAACTCGTGAGCTCAGCTCAGGTCTTGATCTCAGGGCCATGAGTTCAAACCCTGCATCAGGCTCCACATGAAGTGTGGAGCCTACTTTAACACAAACAAACAAAAAAAAAAACTATTAAAAAAAAGTCAAAACTTATATTTTACGATGACATTAACATAAAGATGAATATAACCCCAAATCATTATACATTATTATAATATTTTTATTTCTAAATTAAATTAAATTAAACTAATGAAAATAAGTTCAGTTTATTAAAATTAAATACTGTGGGCCCTGAGCACTGTGTTTGCTATGCCTGCTAGATTATCAGCCCTGAGTGGGTATAAGGATGGAACCAGAGGACATCGTTTAACACCCTGGAACCAGCCATGCCAAGAGTTTGACCCAACCCTGGATTTCTCAGTTTCATGAGCCATACATTCACTTTTTGGCCTAAGCTAGTTTAAGTTGAGTTTCTGTCACCTGCAACCAGCAGACCTGACTTATCTGGTCTCCCAGCTGCAGCAGGTGGAAACTGGCCTGAAATTGGGTCTGTCTTCCTCCGAGCAGAGTTCTTATCCACGACCACCAACCACTAACTCATTTTGGCCTCCACCATCTTTGCAGTTTTGTCTAGCAGAACAGTTTTCAAGAAAAAGTTCTCCAAACTTACACTTCCGGACAAAGTTGTTCACGTGTTTGATCTTCATCAGAGTAGGCTGACTGCATTCTCCGAAGAGAACGAAGAGGGCATCTAATATCCCTTCTCGGGAAAGAGGAGACATCTGCTGTTGAGTCAGAAAGGGTGGTTTCCCCTAAAAACAGCAAACAGCAGATGGAGACACTGTCAATAATGAAAAGCTTTGATCAATAACATCCACACAGAGTAAATTACAAGCCACCAACTCTTAACTGCTCACGACACACGCTAACAGCAAAATTCTGGGGCTTCATTCTTTAAAGCGACATCAACTGAGTCATTATGTTATCACTTGTAAGATTCCATTACTGTGGGTTTCTTCCACCAGCACCTGGGAGGAAAACTTCACAAGCATGCCATTAAAAACAAAAAGCCAGGGGCGCCTGGGTGGCTCAGTCGCTGGGCGTCTGCCTTCGGCTCAGGTCATGATTCCAGGTCCTGGGATCGAGCCCCGCATCGGGCTCCCTGCTCGGCGGGAAGCCTGCTTCTCCCTCTCCCACTCCCCCTGCTTGTGTTCTCTCTCTCACTGTGTCTCTCTCTGTCAAATAAATAAATAAAATCTTTAAAAAAAAACAAAACAAAAAGCCCCCCCTTTTTTTGAGAGAGAGAGAGAGAAAATGAGTGGGGGGGGGAGGTGGTCAGTGGGAGCACACTCACCGCTGAGAAAGGAGCCCAATGTGGGACTGGGATCCCAGGACCCTGGGATCATGATCTGAGCCGAAGGCAGACACTTAACCGACCAAGCCTCCCAGGTACCCAAGGCCCTTCTTTCTTAACAGTCTGTGGCTCATGGGAACATTTACTCTGGACCCTGCTGGTTCTGAAATGTTTCCATGTCTCTACAACAGGACACAATGATTGCTACTTCTTTCAAGTGTGCCCAGAGGTTTGTTAATATAACTGTGGTTCTTTAATTCACTTGAACAATCTAGAATAGTATGGATGAAGTGACCATACTAAAGCTGAATTTATTCATGATCTAGACCAACAGTTGCAAACTGGCAGACTATATCTAACCCACATGTTTTGTTGGGCCTGGAGCATTTAAAATAATTTGAATTATCTGCCAATATTGAAAAATCAGGAAATTTGGGGGTTCTCCTGAAACACTAGAGGACCAAGCCACATTGCCCCACATCCCTGTCTGGTGACGCTGAGCTGTGGCTGAGTGATGCTGCCCCTCCGGGTAGTGAATATGGTCTGCAGTTCATTGCAGACCTGACTCCCAGTCTTCCAGGTGGCCCATGTGACTCACTCATAGTCACTGCCTGGCCCCCAAAGACATGAGTTTGCAACCTCTGGTCTAGAGCAATGATTTCCATGTGCCAGGCTATGGATTGTGTGGAGGTATCTCTGCAGAGATGGCCACCTACAGGCCCTCTCACTCTGTAGGTGCTTGGCACCACTCTCATCAACAGCCAGAGTCTATTTCCCCGCCCCTTAAATCTGTGCTATCTCGGTGACTTGCTTCAAGCAACAGGTGACACAAGTGACACTGTGCCAGTTCAGGGCAGAGCTCTAAAGATGCCTAGCAGCTTCTGCTTTTGCTCTTTTGGGAAGCCAGTCACCATGTAAAAAAGCTTAGTCTAGACCAGGGGGTCAGCAAACTACAGCCCATAGGCCAATGTGGCCCACCGTCTGTTTTTATAAATAAAGTTTTATTGGAACACAGCCACACCCATTCACTTACATATTGTCTGTGGCTGCTTTTGTCCTACAATGGCAGAGCTGAATGGCTGCAGCTACACTCAAAGCCTAAAATATTTATTATTTAGAGAAGAAAGTTACAAGGCCTGGGTTAGACTACTGGATAATGAAAGACCTCATAGAGAAGTCAGCTGGAGGAACACTGAGATGCCCTAGCCAGCAGTCAGTACCCAGATATTCCAGCCCCAGCCAAGCTCCCAACACAATATGGCCTCTGGAGTGACCCCAGCTGATATCACAGGGTGAAACAGAACTGCCCAGCTGAATCCAAACAACCCACAGAATCTTAAGATAAAATAAATCATCACTGCTTTAAACTCTGTGAGTGGTTTCTTACACAGCACTGGATACTAGAAACGGACTGGCTACATTTGAATCACCTGAAGAACTTAGCTAAAAAAACAACAAAATTCTCTGGTGCTGGGGCACCTGGGTGGCTCAGTCGGTTAAGCGTCTGCCTTCAGCTCAGGTCATGATCCCAGGATGGGATCGAGCCCCGCGTCGGGCTCCCTGCTCAGCGGACAGCCTGCTTCTCCCTTTCCTCCCCGCTCGTGCTCTCTCTCGCTATCTCTGTCTCTCTCAAACGAATAAATAAAATCTTAAAAAAAAAATTATCTGGTGCTATCCCTGACCTACTGAACTAAAACTTCCCATTTTGTAGCTTAGAATCTGTTAACAAGCTCACCAAGAGATTCAAACCTCAGCCAGGGATGTGAAGCACTGGGTCACAAGCCACCATATCTGTCACTTTAGTTATAGTTCTGCCACAAATTCCAAAAAATAGTCTTTGTTCTTTTGTTCTTTACTGAGTTTAGACTGATTGGAGCAACGGTTCCCAAATACAGTACTAATGCTTAACCAAGTGCTCAAGTCTGCCACGAAATGAGAAAAATGAACACCACATGATGACTGGTCTATAAAGCTAATACACGCTCAAATTTTAAAGGGACCTGTGTTCTGAAATCACGTCCTTCCTCTGTTGGTGTTTCTCAAAATGTCCCTTCTTTACGAAACGAAAGGACCAGAAGATAATGGCTTTTCTCTATATCTTGTTACATCCTTCTTACATCTCTTAGTTGGCAAAATAAAAAGCTGGCAAACCTATGTCGGCCTAGCAAATTTGTGAAATTTTGTTGGCTCAAAAGTCTAAATGTCTGCTGACCACCTAACACAAAACTCACTGGGACGTTAAGTAGAAACACTTAACCCAGGGACTCCTGGGTGGCTCAGTCGGTTAAGCAACTGCCTTCAGCTCCGGTCATGATCCCAGGATCCTGGGATCAAGTTCTGCATCGGGCTCCTGGCTCCACGGAGAACCTGCTTCTCCCACTGCCTGCCGCTCCCCCTGCTTATGTTCTCTCTCTCTCTGACAAATAAATAAAATCTTTAAATAAGAAAGAAACTAAGACTCAGTCCAAATACTTACCTGAATGGAAAACAAAATCACTACTCTATCTACACCTCATTAAGATAGTATTACACAGGGGCGCCTGGGTGGCTCAATCCGTTAAGCGTCTGTCTTCGGCTCATGTCACAATCCCAGGGTCCTGGGATCGAGCCCCGCATCAGGTTCCCTGCTCGGCGGGAAGCCTGCTTCTCCCTCTCCCACTCCCCTGATTGTGTTCCCTCTCTCGCTGTCTCTCTCTGTCAAATAAATAAATAAAATCTTTAAAAAAAAAAAAAGATAGTATTACACAGGGAAAGAACAGTATCCGTACCTGGTTAGGCAAATGTTAGATGTATGCTATGCTTGCAAATAATAGCTTTCCTGGGGACAGGAAAGAACTCATCACGAAAAAAAGATGAACTGGGGATTTACCCACAACCCTTGCTGTTAGAATGACATTTAAATATAAGACACAATAAATCCTAACACACGTTGGCAGTGTTGCCAATGGTTACATGCAGCCTCTGTTGTCAGAATAAAAATGGAGCCTGGCTCTGTCATTTACAAGCTGCATGATCCTGGGCAAGTCCTTGCCTCCCTCGATATCTGTCTCTTCCTATTTAAAATGTAAATAAGAATAGTCCTTACGTCTGTAATGGAGCTGAAGTGAGATAATCAGGACCATGCTGGCTCTGTACCAAGCACACTGAAAGCCACAATTCTTACATAAGGAGCACATTATATGCCTTCAGTCAATTTTGTAATAAGTCAAAAAAGTTTTGGAGTAAAACATAAAGGGGCTAAAACATGGCAGCACTCCGGTCAGCTAGCATTAGGGACAGACTATTCATTTGTGAAAAATATCTCATGACTTAAAATGACAATGACAACAGGAATGGTCCCACAAAACAACCTAAGCTTTAAATCTGTCTCCACTCTGATCTCTTTGAACATTCCCCAATACCAATATTTTGGGAAAAAAAATGTCATCAAGAAAGTATCAGTATCATCATACAGGTATCCTTGCATAAATACCTTCCTAAATATAATTACTGCTAAGTAAACACAAATTTGTCATTATTATAACTAATATTAGTTCTACACTTCGCATTAATAATAGTTACCATTTATAACCATTGGCTTACCAAGAGCTAAGCAAGAAAAGTGCTTTATATCAATTATCTCATTTCATCCTCATGATAACCCTGTGAATTTGGTGCTATAACCTCTATTTGAAAGAGTGGCAAATGAATGCAGAGAAGGCAAGAGAGTCGCCCAAGATAACACAGCTAACAAGTGCTGGGGCCAGGATTCAAACCCAGATCTTCACCACTATCTATATTGTCCCCTTGACTTGTGAATACATAAGTCAAACAAGGATTTCTACATCAACGTTTCATCTACATCAAAAACAAAAGAATTAGAAGTCTACTTGGAAATTATTTCCTGAGCTTTAACACTTCTGGGGTGATAGAAACGTTCTTTATCTTGAGCAGAATATGGGTTTCACAGGTGTGGGTATTTATCATTTCTTTCTTTCTTTCTTTTTTTTTTTAAATAAAGATCTCTTGAACGGGGCGCCTGGGTGGCTCAGTCGGTTAAGCATCTGCCTTCAGCTCAGGTCATGATCCCAGAGTCCTGGGATCAAGTCCCTGCATTGGGCTCCCTGCTCAGCGGGGAGCCTGCCTCTCCCTCTACCTGCCTCTCTCTCTCTCTCTCCCTCAGTCAAATGAATAAATAAGAAAATCTTTTAAAAAAAAATCTCTTGAACGAAAATAAATAGAATTACATCTATAGCTATTGTGGCCCAAAGAATGCCTTTGTTTTTCCTTAACAAAAGAACAACCTTAGTACAGATAAGTAAAGTGTAAAAAATGATAAAAAAGATCTCCCTTCAAGGACAAGTTCAGCTAGCTACTCCTCTGTACAGTGGCTTTTTCCACTACTATCAGCACATATAAAAGACCAAATAGGATTTCTCCTAGAAGATTAGCCTCAATCCTGTAATAAGAATAAAAGAGACAAGGAGGTTCCAAGGAAATAAGCACAGGTGAACAGAGCTGGCAGCGTGTTACCTGGAAGAAATGATTCAGCCTGGAGGCCCGGTTGGCAATGGGTTCAGCAGCACCAGCGTCCAGCAGATTCCGTGCTCCATATTTGAACTTCAACATCTCTGCAATGGTGAAGAGATACAGGAGAAGGTCAAGTGTGTACTGCCAAATTGAGGAGGAAGGGCTTGAAAGATCCTGATCTTCCTCAAGATGTCAGGGATAGCGAGGTGAAAACCAGCCACCACAAAACAGATCTTGGGAAGTTCAGTCTGGCAACGGACATTAAAAAACAGATTTTTACTCACTGTAACAAGAGGTAATACACTTATCTGACATATTCTCTTACAAATCAATTTATTATCTGCTCCACCGATAATGTAAGCTCCACAAGGGCGGAGACACAGAGCCTGGCACATAGCAGGTGCTAATAAATACTGAATGAATGAATGATTGAAATAAGCGAATTACATAGTATGTTGGAAAGTAATATGTACTACAGGGTTAAAAATGAGAAAGAGCAAAGTAGGGGCAACTGTTGTGTGTGCGCAATTTTTAACAGTGTAGTCAGAGTAGACTTCACTGAGAAGGTAACATTTGAAGCAAGATCTGAAGCGGGTAAGCAGTAAGCCTTGCTGATGGGCGGGGGAGGAAAGGACAGTGTGCCGTCCAGAGGGCACAGCCAGAGCTAGGGCTCTGAAGCAGGACCTGGCCGTCTCTGACAACAGCAGGGAGACGAAAGGCGGTGGAGCAGTGGGAAAGACGCGGGAAATAGGAGGTGACTGACGGTACTGAGAGTGTGAAGTCACTACACAAATAATAGGGAGCTGCCGCACTCCACTGGACGGAATAACGCAGGTAATGCTGACAAGCAACGAGGCAGGGCGGAACCCACAGGGGACCCCCTCCAGGTTTAAGAAGGGAACAATTCCTCCTGCCCCGGGCACCACCTACTGACCTTTAGGCTCTCTCGGAGGAGGGCGCGCGCACCGCCAGCCTGGTGAGACTCTCCGGCCCTCGGCAACCTTGGGGGCGGCACCACCGCCCTCCCGGCAACGGGAGGGAAAGCCCGGACTGGTGTGGGTGGAGGCGGCCCTGCCCCCGGCCCTACGGAGTGGGGTGGGGGAGAAATGGGCGTGCGGGGTTCAGACTCACGCTCCGCCGACCCCGCCAGTCCGCGCTCTGCTCCGCCCCGCGTCTCCCGCCGCCGCGTTTGAACCTGGTGAACAGCATGGGCGGGGCTCAGCCGTGTCCGGACCAATCAGAGTGCCCGCTCCTAGGCTGAACTACTGCGTCCCACCCAAGTCCTTACAGGGATAGAGGAAGTGAAAGGAAAAACCAATCAAATTGTTTCTTCCTCTGACTCGTGACCAATGGAAAACGGGGAAAGACCAACCCGGCAGGGCAGCTCCTGGAAATTTGAAATTGGCGGTTAAGCAGGATTCTGCGTTTAAGGACGCGTCTGTTTGTGTATAGGATCCCTGGGGAGGTCGCGAGAGCGCTGTCCTTTGCTATCATGGCCACCTGCGAGGAGGAAGGCAGCAAGGCCGCCCTAGTCTTCTTGTTCCTTAAACCGGGCTAAAGTCGAAGTACTTGTTATTTGGGGAAATCAGCTTGTTCTCTGCTACAGCTGAGGCAGGAAATGTTTTGAGCCTGAACTGCCAACCTGCCTCGGTTACTTGCAACTTTGGGCTGATTGCCCAGCGATCAATAGGTGAATGTATTGATACTGTCTGAAAGGACATTTTAAAAATCAATTAAACGCAGGAGATTTAAATAGGCACTTCACTAAAGAGGAAATCCAAATGGCCAACAAACGTATAAAAAGGTGCTCGGGGCGCCTGGGTGGCTCTTAAGCGGCCGCCTTCGGCTCGGGTCATGATTCCAGGGTCCTGGGATCGAGCCCCGCATCCGGCTCCCTGCTCAGCGGGAAGCCTGCTTCTCCCTCTCCCGCTCCCTCTGTTTGTGTTCCTGCTCTCGCTGTCTCTGTCTCTGTCAAATAAATAAAATCTTAAAAAAAAAAAAGGGTGCTCAACCTAATACATAATCACGAAATAGGAAAAATAAAACCACAGTGAGATATAACACTCGCCGCCCCTTCCCCCCCAAAAAGATGTGGAACCACAGTCATTCATACATAGCTGATGGGACTATAAGTTAGTACAGTCTCGAAAAAAAGTTTGGCTCCATTTGGTAAAACTGAAGATAAACACATCCTATGGCTCACATGTACAAGAATGTACAAATAGTACTGTATGACATAATGGCAAAAAAAAAAAAAAAAACCCTGGAAACAGCACAAATGTCTACCAGCAGTACAAAGTATAATTTTTTATATTGCAGTGTTTTCATACAGTAATGAAAAGGAATAAATACAGCTAAACACAATGACATAATGAGTTTTGAAACAATGCTGAATGAGGGAAATGGCAATAGAATAAAGTATGATTTCATTAAAATAAATTTCAAAAGCAGACCAAAAACATGTAAAGGGAGAGATGTACGTACAGGTGGTAAAACCATAAAGAAAGCAAAAGTCAGGAGAGTGGTTCCCTGGGGTTAAAATGGAGGCCATTCAAGGTGTCAGGGAGCTGCTATGATCTGTTTCTTAACCTTGATAGTAATAACATAGATGCTTGTTTTAGAATTATTAAATTGGGTGTGCATGTATTTATATACATGTTCTATTTATGTACATAAAAAATTTGAAGGAGACAGTCTTTCCTGTACTCTTCTAATTCCTACACTAGATAGAACTGGAGATGTGTTATCACATGCACCCATGCACACACGTGTGCAGCAGTACAAAACCAAAGCGACAGACTTGCTGAATACACTTATTTTCCCCAAATGTAAACTTGCTCGTTCTCCTTGGGACGATAATGATAGCTACTATTTATCAAGCCCCCTCCCCTACCAAGCACTTTATCTCATTTAATCCTTACCACAACCCTAAGAGAGAGGAACTATAACCCACCTTTTATGGATGGAAAAACTGAAACTCAGAGAAGTGGAGTGGCTAATTTGAGGGTATTCAACTTTAGGTGGTGGAGTGGGGTTTGGAACTCCCGGACTGACTCCAAATCCTTTGGTCTTATACAAAACCTGCTTCTCAGAAGATGCTAGAAATTCTCCCAGTCTTCATTTGTCATGTTGCAAGGGCTGACTCAATATAGAAAGATGTCAAGCAAAACTAAGAAATGCTTTTAAATGACATGTTGGCGATGGCAAGGTAAGGGGAGATGCAAAGTGGGTTGTAGCCAACTGTTGACTTGATATAAAGGATCTCAGCAAGGTCTGAAGGTGGATCTAGTCAACACTTCTGATTTTTCTAGTCCAGCCAAACCTGTTAGTTTCCTGGCATCAGAAATAGAAGCCTTTACCGGAATCTTGGGATTTGTGCATCCTAAATTAGAATGCAGTGTTAGCAGCACTGTTTTGCACTGCCCTGAATCCTGCCTAGATATCCTAATTTCCCGTTAGGACAATTACTGGTCTCTGCAAACCCCTTATGAAACAAGACAGGGAATAAAGAACAAATAAAATGAATACAGAAAGATACAGCCAAAAAACACATTAACCCCACCAATTTTCTTTCAGGAGTAGTAGCTGCACAAAAAAATGTATGGGGAGAGCAAATAAGAAGGGCCCAAGAGTGGATATGCAGGTGCTAAAAGGATAAGACACTGTCAAATAGAACTGTCATTAAAACTAGACAGACGGGTGCCTGGGTGGCTTAGTCCATTAAGCAGCAGACTCTTGATTTTGGCTCAGGTCATGATCTCAGGTCCTGGGATCAAGCCCCACATCAGGCTTGGTGCTCAGCGGGGAGTCTCCTTGAGAATTCCCTCTCTCCCTCTCCCTCTGCACCCCCTCAAATAAATAAATCTTAAAAAAAAAAAAAAACAGGAAACCTGAGACCGTATGTTTGTTCTTGCACAAAATGAAACCATGACCAGACCTATGCTGAACATGAATCCATGACGATTATCATAATGAGGATTCTGGAAGAACGCCATCATAACTGAGCCATAATGAAGGACCTTATGACATTCCTCCATTCAACCATTCATTTATTAAAAAAAAAAAAAAATTTATGGTGCCAAGCACTGGGGGTACCGAAACAAAAAAGACATCCTTCTTGTCTGATTTTCAAAGGCTAATTACGGTGGGGAAATGGGGCTGTGAGCAAACAATTGTGAAACACTTTGAGAAGTTCCTGTCACAGTGGGAAGTACGGAGTGCTGGGGCAACCCAGACAGGGGAGGGCAGGCCGTATGTGGCAGCAAATAGCCAAAACTTGAAAATGGAAAGAATGTGATGGCCCTCAGAGCGGTCCCCTGGGAGATAACACAAGCGGAGATACTCCAAGACTCCTGGAAGGGGAAGGAAAGACAGCAAGACTCAAACCAGACCTAGTGGAACCTTAAGAATGATACATAACCATCCCCGAAAGGACAGAAAAAAGGATCTGAGGAACTAACCCCATTCTAGATATAGAGATAAATTTATTCTGGTCCCTTTGGCAAGGAAGAATTCTTCAAGCTATTTTAGCCGCAGGTAACTTCTAAATCATGACACCCACTACCATTAACTGAGTGCTTTCTAAGAAGCCATAGCCAAGGTATTACCTGTTCCCAGAGATGTGTACCTGCCACTGGTATGAGGGACACTTTCAAGTCACATACAAATGTCACTTATTTTTTTTTTAATTATACATTTTACCGTGTTAGGAACCATGGTAACTAGTTCATCAAACCAGGTGTTGTAGGATGTTTAGCAGTATCTTGGCCTCCACCCACTAGATGCCCCACCCACTAGCATGCACTCCCAGTGGTGACAACCAAAAATGTCTCCAGACATTGCCAATGTACCCTGGTAGGGGGAGGGACCACCCTGGATAGAGAACCACCTGTTATAACTGGATGATGTGAAATTTTCCAATGAATACATTAAATATACTTTATATAAACCAACAGAATTTTTACAAAATACACGTCTGATAAAGATCCAAAATATACAAAGAACACTTAAAACTCAACAATAAGAAAACAGCCCAATGTAAAAATGAGCCAAAGACCTTAAAGGACACCCCACTAAAGAAGATATACAGACGGCAAAAAAGCAAATGAAAAGATGCTCCACATCCTATGGCATCAGGGAAGTGCAAATCAAAACCACATTGAGATACCACTACACACCTATTAGAATGACCAAAATTCAGAGTGCAGACACCACCAAATGCTGGTGAGGATGTAGAGCAACAGGAACTCATGTTCATTCCTGGTGAAAATGCAAAATGGTAAAGCCACTTTGGGAGACAGTTAGGCAGTTGCTTATAAAACTAAACACTCTTAACGTACAAACCCAGAAATTGCCCTCCTTGGTATTTACCCAAAGGAGTTGAAAACTGCATATCCACACAAAAGCTGCACATGGATATTTATAGCAGCTTCATTCATAATTGTCAAAACCTGGAAGCAACCAAGATGTCCTTCAGCAGATGAGTGGATAAATAAACCATGAAACATTCCAGACAATGGAATATTATTCAGTGCTGGAAAGAAATGAGCTATGAAGCCATGAAAAGACATGGAGGAAACTTAAATGCATATCACTAAGTCAAAGAAGCCAATCTGAAAAGACTACACACTCTATGATTCCAACTATATGACATTCTGGAAAAGGCAAAACTATGGAGATGGTAAAAAAAAAAAAAAATCAGCGGTTCCCTGGGGTTGGGAGGGAGGGATGAATAGGTGGAGCACAGAGGATTTTAAGGGGAGCACAACTGTTCTGTTTGATACCATAATGATGGATACATGTTATTGTGCATTTGTCCAAACCCATAGAATGTACAACCCCCAGAATGAGCAGTAATGTGAACTGTGAACTTTGGATGCTGATGACGTGTCCATGTAGGTTCATCAATTGTAACAAATGTGCACTCTGGGGAGCCTGGGTGGCTCAGTTGGTTAAGTGAGTGCCTTCGACTCAGGTCATGATCCTGGAGTCCTGGGGATCGAGTCCCACACTGGGCTCCTGGCTCAACGGGGAGCCTGCTTCTCCCCCTGACCCTCTCCTCTCTCATGCTATTTCTCTCTCTCTCTCTCTCTCTCTCTCTCTCAAATAAATAAATAAATAAATAAAATCTTAAAAAACAACAACAAATGTGCACTCTGGTGGGGGTATGTTGGTGGGGGAGGTTTAGGATGTGGGTATCTTTGTGGGGGGGATGTGGGGGCGGGGGAAGGGGACACTTGGGTCTACCACAACCAGCAAGGTTGAAGAAGAGTTGATGCAGGCAAGAATAGTGGGAGATAAGGTCAAAGATACTCCTTTTTAATGACTAAAAATGTACCCGTTAAAAAGAATCATCTTTGCAATTTCATCCTTTGAAACTAACTGGGTTGGCCCTTTCCACAGTAAATTACATTAAGTTGCACTTTTCTGCTCCTTCTTCTCTTGGACTGCCTTTGTAATGTTCTCTTTCTTTCTCAACATCGTCTAATAAAATTAAAACACTTGGAGAGACTACAGCATGAATTATTTCAGGTTTGTGTATGTGAATGTTGAGAGAGGCTGTCCGATCCCCAAAAGCAGGCCTAGCTGAGAGAACTTTGGAAAGAAAGGAAATACAAACTGTGGAGTGGGTGGAAAAGGGTGGATCCTGTTGCTCATTAGCATCACTTTGTAGAAAAAAAATAAGATTTCTATTTGGTGGCTTGTGTGTTTTGGGGAAGACACTGGCCAGTCTTGCATAGTTGGGTTTTTTTCATTTATTTTTTAGTCATGATAAAATACATAGAACATAAAACTTACCATCTTCACCATTTTTAACTCTACAGTTCAGTGGCATTAGGTACATTCATAGTATTGGGCAACCATCACCACCACCCATCTGTAGAACTCTTTATCTTGCAAAACCGAAACTCTGCACCCGTTAAATGCTAACTCCCCATTCTCTACTCCTCCAAGCCCCTGGTACCTTCTGTTCTTTCTGTCTCTCTGAATTTGCCTATTCAAGTGGAATCGTACAATATTTATTTTTGTGTGTCTGGTTTATTTCATGTAGCATACTGTTTTCAGGGCTCATCCACATTGTGGAATGTATCAGAACTCCATTCCTTTTTTTTTTTCTTTTTATGACTGATATTCCATTGTATGTATATTTTGTTTATCCCTGCACACGTTGATGGACCCCTGGGTTGTTTCCACCTCTTGGCTGTTATGGAATAATGTTGCTTTGAACATCGGCATCCAAGCATCTGTCTGAGTCCCTGCTTTCAAATCTTGGGGGCATCTTTTTTTTTTTTAAAGTTTTATTTATTTATTCATGAGAGACAGAATGAGAGAGAGAGGCAGAGGGAGAAGCAGGCTCCCCACGGAGCAGGGAGCCCGATGCGGGATTCTATCCCAGGACCCTGGGATCACGACCTGAGCTGAAGGCAGACGCTTAACTGACTGAGCCACCCAGGCGCCCTCAAATCTTGGGGGCATCTTAGGAGTGGAATGGAATTGCTGGATCACAGGGTAATGCTACATTTAACTTTTTGAAGAACTGCCAAATCTGTCGAACTGCTGTTTTCCACAGCAGCTACACCATTTTACGTTCCCACTAGTGAGGCATCGGGGCTCCGATTTCTCCACGTCTTCACCAATGCTTGTCGTTTTCAGTCCTTGTTTTTTTTTTATAATAGCCATCCTAGTGGGTATCAAGTGGCATCTCATTGTGCCTATTTATTTGTATTTTCCTTGCTTAGTAAACGAGTCTTTTCTATGAAATACAGGCATTTCTCCAGATCACACTCATTGCACACTGTCTAATAAGCACCTATACTTCACTTCCAATCGGCTTTAGGCTCCCGCCTTCAAAATTACTTCAGTCAGTGGCTTCCCTACCTTTCAAGCACCTGAAGCACCGCGCCTTGTTTTGCATTTTGCCTCACCGAAGCCGAGGTGCTATCTAGTGGCCCAATCGGGTAACTGCAGGTACAGCCCCCTTTTTACTCACGCCTATGCCAATACAGAATCCTCGACTGTATTTTATTTTCCTGGTGATGCCCATCTGGTAGCACCACGAAAGGTGAAATCCAAATCCGATTCAGAAAGTGGCGTTTTTACAAAGATTATATAGCTAGGCTTCACCCCAAATGACAATCCCTTCTCCAGTGTCCCCTTAATTGGACCCCTTCCTAAAATAGGAATAATAGAAATGCAGCTGACATTTTAAAAGCAACTGGTTTGTTGAACAAGCATTCCAAAAAAGAAGTAATTTAATTTTCTCCCAGTCTCTTCCTTCAGTCATTCTCTAGCAAACCTCCCTTTTGCACCCTTCAAAGATGTACCTAGCAAACCCTAGTTTTCAGGTTTCCTCAAGTTCCCACAGTCCTTTGTCATGCCATCTGATACTTCATTCACCTTCCCCTCCCAGAACAGGCCATAGAGAGGAGGGTGGTCGGTGGGGGTGGTCTTCTCTCTCATGCTCTTTCCTCTCTCCCTTCTTCCTTGAAAACTCCTTTGAATTGGGGGTGCCCGGCTGTTTCAGTCAGTAGAGCACATGACTCTTGATCTCAAGGTTGTGAGTTCAAGCCCAACGTTGGGTGTAGAGATGACTTAAAAATAAAACCTTTAAAC